>NC_059219.1:26856308-27156308 GCF_020615455.1 Coregonus clupeaformis | reverse complement strand
CGGCAAAGGGGCTCCAGGCAGTAACTCAATAGCGCAATCGTATGGCCTATGAGGTGGTAGTGAGAGTGCTTTGGATTTACTGAATACCTCGGCCAGGTCCAGGTACTCTTCAGGGACTGAAGAGAGGTCTGAGGGTTTGACAGGGGAAACAGGGGAACCTACCGAGGGCGGAATAGCCGACCCAAGGCAAGCAGAATGGCAGTGAGTGCTCCAACTGTGTATCTTGTGGTTTTGCCAGTCAATATGGGGGGTTGTGAAGGCTAAGCCAAGGGAAACCGAGGATAAGAGGGGAGGCCGAGGAGGAGACTACTTTAAACTGGATGGTTTCTTTGTGATTGCCGGACAGCACGAGAGAAACGGGGACAGTTTGGTGGGTGATGTTGGCAAACTGATGGCCGTCTATAGCGGTTACTGTTATAGGCTTAGGCAGGGGCTTAACAGGGATCTCCGCCTGAGTGACCAGGTTAACGTCAAGGAAACTATCCTCAGCACCAGAGTCAATGAGAGCAGCTAATGGGAGAGACAGATTCCTGAACTGGACTGTAGCTGGGATAACTAGACGGGGTGCTGTGGGCATTGAGTCAGGTGTAGCACTCGCAAGTACGCCCACCTTTACTTGCGAGCTTGGTCTTTTGGGCGAACCGGACAGTTAACCAGGAAATGAGTGCGGTCCCCACAGTAAATGCACTCACCAGCCCGCATGCGCCGTTCCTTTTCGGCAGGGGACAGACGAGCACGGCCCAGCTGCATGGGCTCGTCTAGTTCCGTGGAGGGATCCGCTGAGATGTGTGGGCGGTGTCCGAGTGGTGGTGTTGCTCGGGTTGCAGAAAGCGAGGGAGCCCCGCCTGCGATGCGGACCCGACCGCCCCTCTCCTGTCTCCTCTCCCGTAGCCTGTTGTCTATTCGTGTAGCAAGGGAAACGAGAGAATGAAGGTTAGCAGGCTCATCATGAACAGCTAGTTCATCCTTGATCGTGTCACTCAAACCGTTAACAAACGCTCCCTGAAGAGCTTCGTCATTCCACTTGGAATCGGCTGCCAAGGTCCAAAAATCAATGGCGTATTCAGCCACGCTACCCGTGCCCTGTCGTAGCTTCAACAGTCTCTTTGTGGCGGTCCCGGCATGGTCCGGGTGATCAAACACAATTTCCAATTGAGAGGAAAAATCGTCAAACGACAGGCTGGCAATCTGCTGAGTAGAACAAGCCGCTTCTGCCCAAATCAAAGCTTTGCCCCTCAGTAACCCCAGAGCGTAATGTACCTTTGAGGATTCCGTGGAGAAGGACAGGGGCTTCTGTTGGAACACCAAGCGGCACTGAAGCAGGAAACCACGGCATTTGTTCAGGTCCCCGGTGAAAGGTTCGGGGTGAGGTTGTAGGGGGTTCCCGAAGGGCAGGAGCGGAAGCCGAGCCTGGAGCCACTGTAGGAGGAACAGGTGGAGGAGAAACAGAGGGAGGAAGGGTAGTGAGTGTTACCAGGTTAGCTACCTGAGAGGTGAGATGAGATACTTGATCCAACAACTGCTGGTTGTTATCCAATAGAGTCCGGATGAGTTGGTCGTGTTGTCCCAATAACATTCCCTGTGAATGGAGGGCGCGTTGTACGCCATCACCCGTTGTTTCATGTGGCATCTCTGCTGAGTCCATGTTTGGCCAGTTCGTTCTATTAGGTTGGGTGGGGGACTCAGGTGCAGAGACGGACACACGGACAAAGAGGGTGAATTAGGATGTAATTTATTCAGCGTGTTTTGGCAGAGAGAAGCAGTTCAGGGTGGAGTAGCTTCAGGCCGGGGTAGGAGCTGAGTGGGGTGGAGAGCCAGTAGTCCAGAGAGCTGGATGACGAGGATATCAGACAACAGAGGAGCAGGTTGCGGCGTGGGAATGGCAGGCAGGCAGGCAGGCAGCAGGAACAGACGGGATCTGGTCGAAGGAGAGACAGGTTACAAATGTGGCAGAAACAACTATAATACTGAGAGAGTACAACTAAACTGAGATTTGCTGTACGGAGCCAAGTTACCACAGGTGGTGTAGGAACGAACTGGCGCTGGAGAGGTGTCCAGCCCGGGTAGATAACTGCTGGTTGATTGGTGACAATGAGCCGCAGCTGGAGGTGACTGAGCATGAGAGAGAATGGCCACGCCCCCTGACCTAGATCCTCTGACTGGGCTGCACAGCAGGGGGAGACAGACACAGACAACACACACAGGGGAAAAAAGGAAAAGGGAAACAAGCGGGGGCAGGACCAACAGTGCCGGATCGTAACAATATCATCCTCCCTCATCTTAAACTGCACCAATCGCCACTGCTAGTGATGCATCCCACTGGGGAAAAAATGGTTGACTCAACGTTGTTTCCATGTCATTTCAACCAAATAAATCTGTGATGACGTTGCAGCAACATGGAAAACTGATTGGATTTGCAAAAAGTAAATCAACATAAGGGCATTTGGCCATTTTTATTAACCTACATTTTAACCTAAATCCAATGATATGGTGATGATTTATTTTATTCACGTTGAATTCATGTTAGTCGACAAGTTAAACTACACATTTAACTGATGTCTGTGCCCAGTGGGATGAATCAGTGAGGTGAATTCGGCCATGAAATTTGCAACCAAAGGAAGTTGACTGACACCTGTAATTTCTTGTAGTCCTTCATCATCATTAACCTCTTCAGAATGACCCCAGAAAATGATTTAGGATTGAGATGCTACCGCTACATACTTGCCTCGTAATTTTGAACGGTGGTCAATGAGAAAAATACAATGTGCTGTTTTATAAAAAGGTTGACCAAAACATTCCTTAAGCTATGAACTTTGTGAGAAAGGGGCATTTAAAAAACGAATTCAGATGGGAAAGAGCATACAGGAACCATTGAAGTGTGTGTTAGGCAAGAGGTCAGTATATTGTAGGGTTGTTATTATTAGTAATGTAGTACAGCATCATTATGGGTTTTATCTGACTTTGAACTGTTTTGCTCTTTAAAACTCAATTCAGCACAAAATGTCAACTCAACAATGGCTCTTCCTGTCCTAGGTCAGAATGAGGCCTACAACGGACACACACGTACTCTCACGCACACGCACACACACCGAGAGACACACACACAGGGTCAGCTCAGCTACTGAAGAGTTCACACATCAGGCTAAATGCAGAGCAGAGCCAATGGCCAAAGACCTCAGTAAAGAGCTAACAAGAAAATGGCATGTATTCCCACAGACCTACCGCTGGTGAGCTTTCAAAGAAAACAGTCCACAGTGTTGTTGCAGAGAAGAAGCCTGTAGTGTAGTACTTTTCACTGCAAAGATGACCCAGCTATATGCCTCAATCCCAAATGAATGGAAAAGGTGGCAACCATCTGAAATGAGATGATGCCTATTTTCCTATTCCTTTGGGATTGAGTTAAGTATTCACACCCCTTGACTTTTTCCACATTCCACATTTTGTTTTGTTACAGCCTGAATTAAAAATGGATTCAATTGAGATTTTTTTTGTCACTGGCCTACACACAATATCCCATAATGTCAAAGTGGAATTATGTTTTTGGACATTTTTGCAAATTAATTAAAAATGAAAAGCTGCAATGTCTTGAGTCAATAAGTATTCAACCCCTTTGTTATGGCAAGCCTAAATAAGTTCAGGAGTAGAATCTTCTTAACAAGTCAGATAATAAGTTGCATGGACTCACTCTGTGTGCAATAATAATGTTTATTGTGATTTTTGAATGACTACCTCATCTCTGTACCCCACACATACAGATAATTGTAAGGTCCCTCAGTCGAGCAGTGAGTTTCAAACACAGATTCACCACCAAGACCAGGGAGGTTTTCTAATGCCTTGCAAAGAAGGGCACCTATTGGTAGATGGGTAAAAAAAAGTATAAAAACAGACATTGTAGTCCTGTGTAGCTCAGTTGGTAGAGTTTTGCAACGCCATGGTTGTGGGTTCGATTCCCACGGGGGCCAGTATGAAAATGTATGCACTCACTAACTCTAAGTCGCTCTGGATAAGAGCGTCTGCTAAATGACTTAAATGTAAAAATGTAAATTGAATATCCCTTTGAGCATGCTGAAGTTATTAATTACACTTTGGATGGTGTATCAATGTACCCAGTCACTACAAAGATACAGGCGTCCTTCCTAATTCAGTTGCCGGAGAGAAAGGAAACCGCTCAGGGATTTTACGATGTGGCCAATGGTGACCTTAAAAAAGTTACAGAGTTTAATGGCTGTGATAGGAGACAACTGAGGATAGATCAACAATATTGTAGTTATTCCACAATACTAACCTAATTGAAAGAGTGAAAAGAAGGAAGCATGTACAGAACATAAATATTCAAAAACATGCATCTTGTTTACAACAAGGCACTAAAGTAATACTGCAAAAAACGTGGCAAAGCAACTAACTTTTTGTCCTGAATACAAAAGTGTTTTGTTTGGGGCAAACCCAATACAACACATTACTGAGTACCACTCTCCATGAAGGAATTCACCTTTCAGCAGGACAATAACTTAAAACACAAGGCCAAATCTACACTGGAGTTGCTTACCAAGAAGACAGTGAAAGTGGCTTAGTTAGTTTTGACTTAAATCTGCTTGAAAATCTATGGCAAGACCTGGAAATGGTTGTCTAGCAATGATCATCAACCAATTTGACAGAGCTTGAAGAATTTTGAAAAGAATAATGGGCAAATGTTGCACAATCCAGGTGTGGAAATCCCTTAGAGATGCTGCCAAAGGTGATTCTAACATGTATTGACTCAGGGGGTTGAATACTTATCTAATTAAGATATTTTAGTGTTTTATTTATTATAAATTTTTTCATAAATGTTTTTTTTTTTTTTATGTCCACTGAAAGATCATTTTGTGTAGATCGTTGACAAGAAATGACAATTAAATCCATTCTAAACCCACTTTGTAACAACAAAATGTGGAGAAAATCAAGGGGTGTGAATACTTTCTGAAAGCACTGTAATTGGATCTAAACAAGAGATGGCATGAACTATCAGTGACTATTGATACATGCAATGGCTTGGGACTGTTGTGAAAGCATATTCTAAAACAACAAACTATGGAACTACCCTGAGTAAGTCAAATAAAGACACAGAATATCTAGGACTGCGGAAGTCTTCTCTCTTTTGTCCCTTAATATACAGTATCAGGGGTTGACTGCATTCTGTGAGAAATTAATGTGGTGTGACTTCACAGATTTAGAATGGGGTTCCACGATGAACAGCTTTTACAGTTAGCCAAGTCACGAAGACCATAGTGTGCACAGAGAAAAGAATATGGTGTACTTTCAACGAGATTTCACAGTCCAGCTATGACCGGAAGTGACTTTTCGTAGCAGGTTAGGAGAGCATTTTAGCTAACCCTAACCCTTTTCCTAACCTTAACCTAAGTCTCCTAACTTGCCATGTTAATCATCCTAACCTGCTGCGTACATTTTCCTAACCTGCTTAGAAAAAGTCACTTCCGGTCATAGCGGTACTCCATCTAGTCAGATCCCAGGGTAAGGGTCAATTCCATTTAACTTCATGTGCCATTTTTTTAAATGAGGAAATTTGGATCCATGAATTGGAATTCATATTCACTTCCTCAATTCACTGAATTAAAAAGGAAAATAACCCAAGCCTGGTCAACAACCTAACCTAAATATAGGGTTTCCAACATTGTTTCTTCACAGGAAAATACACACAGCTGCAGAACGTTCACAATTCCACGTTGCATTGTTTATTGGTAAACCTTCCGCCTGCCCTGGTACCCAGCAGTGGTCTGTCAGCACCTTTAACAAGCCTCTCAAGAATCCAACAGGATTCTTGGGACACACACACACAACCAAACACACAAACTGCACCGCAGCAACCTTTCAACACGCATACCTGCAAGGCTTCTCCTTTAACAACACATCTCCACACAACACTGTGTGGACAACATCCATTAGAAAGAAAATGCTTATTTTTCTCAGTCGCTCTGCTCTTAAGAAAACTGCACCGATATCAAAATGGAATGCATCCATCTCTGTCTGGAAGACTCTGATTAATAAATACTGCCAGGACACGGTGTGTGTGCTGTAAGAAAATATGATGAAAACATTTGTGTGTGTGTGTGTGTGTGTGTGTGCTTGTGTCTGTGCGCATAAATGTAAACGCAAGTGTGTGTGCGTGTGTGTGTGTGTCTGTGCTTGTGTCTGTGCGCATAAATGTAAACACAAGTGTGTGTGCGCGTGTGTGCGTGTAAAGTATGTGAACAGCTCCAGCCCAGAGGACAGTAGAAGTCACCCAGCCCCATATGAGTTCCCCCGTGCTCCACTGTGTTAGTTATTATAGTTGTTGTAGTGCTGGCTCAGCAGCCCTGGGTCCGGATCACTCCCTCCCCTGATTGCCATCGGCCTTCTGTCCTCCTCACCATTGATCTCCAGCCCAGCCAAGCACTTTCCAGATCCCCCCCTTTCTCTCCTCTCCCAATACTCCCCTATAGAGCTGCTGCAGAGCCTTCCTGAGCTGCCTTAGTGCTGGTATTAGCATGTTGGAGCCTGTGTCGGCTAGAGAGGTCAATGGGTTTGAGAGGGTCGGCTCATCTGTATTAGAAAGGCATGGAGCCTGGCTTTGTCCACTTGACATCCTGACATGTCCTGCTCTGATAGTACAGCTGACTGCAATACTGACAGTCCGTCAGGTCACAAGGTGCTGGTTCATCATTCTGCATTAGAGATCTAGCGGTTGATTGGGCAGGTTGACAATGATGGGTGTTTGAGGACAGACTGCAAACTGCCTTGCAGGGGATTTACTGTAAGTGAAGACTCGGGCTGTGTAAGAAGAGGTATTGAATTATTTTCCCAGAAACAGCACATCCAACATGTGGAATCAATGGACATCACGATATGATGTTCAAAATAGCCTACCGAAAAACCCTCACATCTCTTTGTGAAGACATCAACCAGTGCCTTCTGGATTGATGTGAATTACACAGAATGTGACCTGAAACCGATATCAGTCTTAGGTAGATACCTGGGCAGCACTACAGAGCACTTTCTCCTCTTTGTCAGGGCTCTTGATCTGAGAGAGCACTTTTTAACAATACCCTCACCTAACAAAGAGCCCGTCTGAGTGAAGGCAATTCATCCTGTCACACCGTCGCCATGGCGAAACGGCATAGTTGTGATGGGGTGAGGATAGGGCTGTCAGTGAGGGTAGCCCAGCATAAATACAGTGCTGTCATTCATCACCAGACAAGACAGTGAGCTCATAAAAGAAACTGGGAAACATGACACCGGACGCAAAGGTGGGAAAACTCCCCCGCGCAAAATATTCCCAACAACACAAAGGAATGCCAGCCTCCCCTTTGAAGAAGGGAAACCCAAGGAGGGAGCCGTGATACGGTCCTGGTGAACGTATGACAGGGGAGCTTTAGCGAGATGTGTTTTGAAGTTCTCTTGTCCTCCTCTTTGCTTTTCTTCATCTTTCACTGTAGATGTGTATGCCGCATATCTCCAATTCCATCAGGTGAGAACTTGGGGAAACAACTTGAGGATTTTGGACGTTGACCACTACATGAGAAGTGTTGAAATTGTCTGTCCTTGGGTTTTATTTATTCCACTGTAGAAGTTGTGCACATAATTTATATCCAACTCCATCAAGTCCACCAGATGCAAACTTGAGAATGGAGTAACGTTCTCCACTGACCACCATACACAACCCAGAGACAGATAAACAGAAAGAGTCGATGGGGCAACATAAGGAATGCCTTTTAATGAATTCACTCTTACAAGCCAGGCGGCGCTTTAATGAAAATCAATAGTGTAATTTTCTACTTAGATAACCCAATTCCTTCGAACTGATTTTCTAATTTCCTCCCCGAGCATCTTCGATTACTCAATCAAGAAGCCAATTCCAGCAGCTCCGCCATTGAGATTATAGTTTTTAAATCTGTCACTCCGCCCTGCAGGTCAGTCTAGCCTCACAGGTTTCCAATGGTTCAGCTGCTGTTAGAATTTCATATTCAACAACTGTTTATAGTATAATGCCTCACATTGAGGCCTCTTTTTTTAATCAATGTGATTAACTTTAAGTCTGAAGTACAAATCAATATGGTTATGAACAAATGTAAAAGCCTCCCAGAGTTTCTACACTGGTATTCAATAAGTGGGCGGATAGCGTTGATTTGACTACTTTTGGAACTGACAAGTACAGTCAATCATTCTCTCTGGTCTCGGCTAATGATCTTCAGACATTCAGAGCAAGGCAAAACGGGCCAGTCTTGATAAGCTTGTACAAATCAACCAATGACCGCAAATCTATGTTCTGCCCTATTGGGTTCTTGCCCTGTCCTGCCTACAGCCTTCCTCGCCATTTTAAGTGGACACCTATTCCCTTGGGAAAGCATTGACCATACCGCAGTACCTTTTAGCATTGACTGAGTCTAGGTTTGATTGGGCTGAGTAACTTGCTTACGTGTGGATTGTGTCATGCTGCTTGGTTGACTTTTGCACCATTGTTTTCTGCCAGGAAAGTCAGAATGCCAGTTGGTAATGCAGGGGATTGAAAACAATTATAAACGCGTCTAGACATATAAACCAGTCTAGTTAGGGGGAAACCCAGGAAGATTGGGGCGGATTCATAACCTCATAGTAAATCAAATCGAATACAACCCTTAAGTGGTTTATGACAAATAATGTAAGAAAAGCCTGATTTAATGGGTTTAAAACAGATGAAACATCAGAGGAAGTGAAAGAACTGATTCATCAAAGAAATTGCAGGCAGCGCCACTTACAATGTTATCTGTTGTAAACAGCAGGCCTAGGTTGCTGAATAAGGCTTATTCATTAATGAAATTCAATCACTCATCATGTCACCTCATTAAGAAGCCTCTGCCTGCCTTTTATTGAGGGAACAAAATAAATCAGCTTTACTGCATTCAAGAACTTCCTAAATCTATCCATTCAATACTAAAGAGGCCACTTTTTTTAGGCGTTGCCAAAGGGATTGAAAATCCTTGAAAAAGGATCTCCTCAGACCAGATGCCGTTAGCATGAGGGTTCTGTTTCGCGTTTGCGCTGCAGTCCACTCTGGGTTGAGGTAAGTGTGAGCTGATCCATAGCAACAGCTGGAATGGGTTCTTTTTCATTGTGTGGATCCTCTTTCTTTCTCTCACACGGATGGGGCTGGAATGGGAGAGGCAGGGTGGGGAATGCTAAGTCTTAGGAAGAGGAGAGGCATGAGAGAGAGAGAGAGAGAGAGAGAGAGAGAGAGAGAGAGAGAGAGAGAGAGAGAGAGAGAGAGAGAGAGAGAGAGAGAGAGAGAGAGAGAGAGAGAGAGAGAGAGAGAGAGAGAGAGAGAGAGAGAGAGAGAGAGAGAGAGAGAGATAACAAGGATGAAAGAGAGATAGAGGAAAGAAGAGAAGAGAGAAAAAGGAGAGCGAGAGCCTATAACTAGCTGACAGTCGGTTGAATCACATCTGGTTCGGATACGTCAGCCTCCACCCCTCCCCACCCCAGCTTTCTCCACCCTTTTCCTCCCTTCTCCACCATTCTCCTCCCTTCTCCACCCTTCTCCTCCCTTCTCCTCCATTCTCCACCCTTCTCCAACTGTCTCCACCCATCTCCTCCCTTCTTATCCACCATTCTCCTCCACCCCTAATGCATGACGATGCCATTGAACATAAGGAAGGTATTTGATAACTCTGCAACCGTATTCAATTACAATAAATATTGACACCCAAAATGACAGAACTGAAGCTAAATTAAAACTAATTGCATAAGAGTTTCACTCCTCGTTGGGAGTTTCTGTGCTCTGGGTTCGCTGCCACAGATTTCTCCACTCACTCTAGTCGGTCCGTTCTGTTTTTGTGGGCCGGCCCTTTAAAAAACATGTCTGCCATTGGGAGAAACAACAGCGAGGGGTGAACACAGGGCAATTGCACAACATTTTACCGCCGTTTTTTGAGGTGGTCCGTCCAAAATGTCAGGAAATTCGGAACACGACGGCCCCCTGTTTCCATGGGTGTGTGATTCACAGCGTGTTCTCGGGCATCATTCTTGGCTTGTTGGAAACATGAGGGCTGATATTACATCCGTGTTGTAATAATAAACCGTTTCATCGCCGCAGAGATGGATCGAGAGTTCTGAAAGGCACAGCGGCCTGAAATTACATACCAGATGCTAAGGGCATCTCTCCAGAAATGTAATGAAAGCCAATAGTAATATGCACTGTTGCAGCCACACATGCCTTCCTGCTTCCTACTCTTCGTAGATACAACAGTGAAGATGGACTCTAAATAAAGGGTGGCTTTGATGATGCGTTCCCATAAATCTTGGTCCTGCATTCTCCTCTGACACCAGGACTAACACAGATCAGTTGGATTCCCATTGAGTTTAGTTTCCTATCTGGTATCAGAACACACAGGAACAAGTGAATGAGCCTCGGCTGTAAGGGACACATCAAAGAAAATAGGCTAGTTACTGGAACGGGGAGAGAGCATGCAAATAGGCCTAAAATTGAGCGGTCTGCAAATCAAGTCAGCCACACACACACACACAGACACACACACACACACACACACACACACACACAGACAGAGGACCCAGACCCAGCGGCATGCCTCTCTCAGGGATCATTAAGTGATTGCGGCAGGTTGTCCCTCTCCTTCTGTTCTCTATAGCCACTCATTAGTGTGGTGTTCCTAAGGGACTGCAGCGTCAGGTCAGGGAGACCCCTGTGTGTCTGTGAACCTGAGAGCTGAGACGGTGGCACCCCTGACCTCCCGTGGATAAGTCGTCCCAGTACTCCTTCTCCCTCTGTCCCTTCCATCCTCACTAGTTATCATATTAACGTCAACTAAAGTATTGTGGCGCAATGCATCGGACTGGGTGATTCATTGTGACAACGTTCTAAATGTATCAGTTCCTGGCAAATAGATTTTAAAACAGATGACTGCATGAATTTCACAATCCTTTTTAAGAACTCATTCTCTATCTGGCTTGACACTAAGGGACGTGGAACTGGATTGGTTTGTGTGTAATATACGAGCTTGTAGAAAAGAGGTACCTCGGAGCAGGACAATTAGGCTTACTGTAGTCTCTCCCTGACGAAGGCCATCTGTTCCATTGAACATGCTGTAATAAAGGTATTTTAATTATACGAAGAGTGCCTTGGTCCTCCTTGGGGTTTGTTATCCTCCCCTGCTCTCTCCCCTCTCTCTCTCTCTCTCACTCACAAACTGTCTCTCTGTCAATCTCTTTCTCTAACTGTCCATCTCTGCTAGCAGTCTCCTTCTCTCCCAAAGTACCCACCTTCTCTCTATCCCAGGACTGAGAGATATAAAAACTCACCCATACCCTAAATATGCAAATTAATCAACAAAATGATTTTTACTTGCGATTTCAACTTGAATGTGCCATTGTGTGTGTATTGTAATATCCATGTATTCAGTGTATTTTATTGTCATGTGGATATCAGTAAAAACCTAAACTTATTCTCAAACAAACAGCAGTGAAGAGGGAGTGAAGCCTCTCAGCTGGTTTTCATCTCTCCACCATCGTAGTAGGTCAGCATCTCACACTGTATCACACACCCTGAACACGATACCCCCTGAATCCCACCAGAGCCCACTGTTATCCCCCTGCATGATACACACTACACCACCCTGCTACCCCCTCACCAACCTGACGCAAATCAACACCACCTTCGAAGAGAAAGTGTGTGTGAACACACTCACTTCATATTCCAACGTTTCCCAAAGGAGCGTGCGGGACAGGATGGATGTCAGTGCATTCCTGTCCGTATTAGAAGGGTTTTCACCGCTAAACCAATCTCACCATTTGATGTGGAGGTCAGTTGTTTGCTTTGCTCTCTGGAGTCAGAGGGGGTCAGCGTGAGTTCACGGTGGGTAAGTGAAACGTACAGCCTTCAGAAGCCATTTTGCTCACCCCTGTTTGTAGCTAATTACCCATAAGGCTTGTGAAAGTATTGGCCATGCTGTGAGGAATGCTACAGACAGAGTTAAAATGTTTAACCCAGTTGATTTGACTTGCTGGGACCAGCCTAGGACTAGTAAATCACACCTACTGTAAGACTACCCCTAACTTGGCATTTTAGGAAAGCAAAATAAATACAAAGGTGTAAAAATTGGTTATTGGTGGGCTCATATGGCAACTTTAAATTGATAAGATTCAGCACGTAAATATGTTAAGTATCCTATTCATTCTCTGCTTATTTTAGATGTTACCATGGCATGAACCATTCTTGACTAGCTGCTCAGTCTTACCTTGAAATAACATGCTGCTGTAAACACAACTTTAGCCTAAATATCATTGATCCATGTCTATGGAGGAAATGTGGAAATTTCAAGTTAGAAATTGGCTCAATTATACTAGGCTAGTTTATATGAAACTGCTCTATAAACTTCTCATATAAAATTCCCAATTATAATCACTTTAAAATGACATGCAAAATGAATTATGCACAGTCGCTCAAAATAACTGTTTATCTATTTCCATTTGCACTTCATCAGTACATATTTCATTCCAAAATATTTTTGCTAGAAAAACACATTCATGTTCAGCATAAACTATAATGAGCTATCGTAAAGCATAGTTGAAATTGCAGTCAGTTTATTACTGTTCAGGTTTTAATGATCGAGGCGCGCTCCATTCCAACTTTTGATCAAATAGTTACAGTCCAACAGTTTAGTCTAACCTTTCACTCGCTGCAGTGCCAAGCTTTCACTTAAGAATCGTACACTGCCTTTATTGTGTCTAAGGTACAAACCGTGGCTGCTGGTGGACTAGCCAAACTTCTCAACTTATTCTCTTCTGTCACACATTCAATCGTGCCTCTTGGTCATAATGAATTATTGTTATGGACAATCTTGTTGGATATTGGCAGGTGGTCAAAAATCTGGTCCGTTTTAATGAAATGTGACTGCCCATTTTAAACAGGGGGAAAATGAAAATGTACTCTCCCTCTACTAAACCCAGAACACTAGGAATATCCATATAACTATCTCACGTTTGTGTAAATTCACCAGTTTGACAGCACACAGCACAAGTGTTTGGTTCAGGCAGAGAAACCCAATAGCGCACTGCAATAAGCAAACTTGACCCTTTTAAAAAGCCCCTCTCTTACAATTTGATCTTACTTCCATTTTGGTTATATTAAAAATACCAAGTCCCTCATGGTCTGAAGTATTCCTGGGTTTTCCCGTGTCAAGCGCGGGAATCGCAACCAGATGCGACCCGAGCCAAGCTCACGTCAGTCGAAGTTGAAGAAGAAGACGATTGGCATTCAGCACGCTCCAAATCGTATTGAGCAAACATGACCCCGCGGTGACCCTCCAGGCCCCTCAGCCCTCCCTGGAGGGGCTTCTGCAGGTCCATTAGGGCTGTTCAGATACCCCAGGGCTGACCTGCACCATTTCAAACTCAATCAGCATCCCAGAGGTACTCCATTATGGCCCTGTCCACGCTCAGAGCAATATGGCAAAACAGCACCTCCACAGCAATGGCCCCAGCCACCAGAGAGGAAACCCAGATGCCTACTGGAAAGGCTGCGCTGAAGGAAAACTATTCAAGCACAAAATTGGGGGTGTATATTTTTTCCCGGAACAATAACCAGTGCACGCAGTGGAGGCGTGGACCTGGTCCCAGAGGAGCATTTGGCCACCCATTTTCCCCCCCGTTTGTTTACACTGTCTACAATCTGCCCCACGTTTCCGTAATGGATTCCTGTCGTGTCTTTTGGCCATCATGCTCAGCTGGTTGGAGTGTGTCATAAAAACACCCGGGCCTCAGCCAATCAGAGTTGGGTTTTTTGCGAGTTGTGTGTTTAGTTGATGTTTGATCTGTCAGGTCTAAAACAGACCAGAGATACGGGACGTCAACATCAGCCAGGCCCTGATCACAAACAGCACGGTTAGAGTATTTGCCCATACCACCCATACCACTCATACCACCCAGAAATTGGAGATTGGGGCAGAGGAGTGAACAGGGAGTTGGGGAGGAGGAGGGATCAGGGAGTTGGGATGAGTCATACCCCATTGTTCAGTCATACCTCATCCATGCAGCCTTACCATTGGTCAGTCAAACCTCATCCCTGCTGCCTCACCATTGGTCAGTCAAAGCTCATCCCTGCACCATTACCATTGGTCAGTCATACCTCATCCCTACAGCCTCACCATTGGTCAGTCAAACCTCATCCCTGCAGCCTCACCTCTGCATCACCCCACCTAGAGTTTGGAGTTGCTCTGGTGACAGAGATACACAATCACCTTGTCTTCATTCAGCCAAACAGGAAATGGAAAAAGCTTTCACCATCTTGGACCAAGAGTGGATAGATGATACTGAAGACATCTGAAGCTATTGTACGTGACGTTCGCCCACCGGAACTCAACTCCATTAGCTGTGAAACGGAAACAGCCCAGAACCTATATCCATTGATACATGAAAAGGAAATGGTAGGACATTCAAAGCAATCAATCATCACTATAAAAGTGTGGAACAGCATCTCGTTTAGCATCTTGCTTTCCACCAAAACCAGAGGGGTGCAGAAACCCTCTTCACCCCCAGCGTCTTGTTTTACTTCTCCCCACCACACAGGGAAGTAGCAGTAACCTACTTTCACTCCAGACCTGGAGGTGACTCTGCAGGGCATTATCAGCCAGAACCTTTTCTTTCACCAACTGCCGACCCTCCCCAGCAGAATCTGTTCTGACTGCAGGCGCTTAGTTCACGTGCTGCAGAGTAATTACGGCACTCTTGGAACTCATCGGCGTTCGCCCTTGCTCTACAGCGACTAATTATCTATTCATGCATCACATTCCTCGGCAGAGAGTATCGATTCCAGCTGTGAAGGGCTTCCGAAGCCTAAGAGCTGTGCCAAGCAACAACGGAAAGCAACCTAGAAGCCCTCCCGTTAGAGTAAGGGAGGGTGTCTGTAATTGTCTTTACATGGCAGATTCATGGCAGAGGCGAACACACTGTCGTTTTTTGAGGGTGGTCAGTCATTTAGTGATCTGTTACTGATACAATGCAAGTGAGAGTTGAACCTCTGTCAGATTGTGTGCTACATTTCGAACAACTCCTGGAGTTTGGACAGTGTTCTAGGATACAGCATACATCAACAAGCGTTTACAGAGCAATAGTGGCCATGTTCCACAGTCACATTCTTTTACAGCAATCAGAAGAAGAAATTAAAGTGAATAATTACAGCAACAAAACTGACAACAAGCGCATTTGTGTACTTTGGCTGAGGATATACTCTCTTGTTCAGAAAGATAATTAGCGGTCATTATACGAGTAGTTTCAGACTCAGCATGTTAGAAATAAACATGACCTTAGATTGGAAAGTTCAACTTTGAAAGAAAATATATCAAAGACCGCTATCATAAATGAATCATGATGTCATAATATCCAATACCTTTGAATTTAACACCAAAAATGGCAACATAGAATGAACTTTGAATAAAGTCAGCCATAACACAATGCCATGAGCCAAGAGCGAATCTCTTAGAAGTTGGTGTGTTGTTTAAAAGAAAGTGTTTACAGCATTTTTGCAACAACAAAAAAATTCTCAAGCAATAATTTTGCTAGGACTGTCTGGGAGTGGGGAGGGGAAAACTGAAAACTAGCTGGTATTGGCAGAGAGGTTTGGAACTCTTAGTTATTGGTCTATTAACCAATTTACCGCATGGTGATGTCACCATTGAAAGCCGAAACTCTCGCCCATGCAAACCTGCTGATTAGAAGGTCCTCTGTAGATTGTATTTTCAACCAGCAACTATCAGGAAATAACACTGATCAAATGTTTTCACAATTTTACAGTGTTCGTTTCATCAGCTGTTGTATAATATCATATAAATTTTAAAAAAAACTGAAAAACTGAATTCTGGCTGCACTGGGCCAGTAAGAGTTTTCTAATGGGTTTCCTCTACAAAAACATTTAAATCTATACAGATGTAGGATCTTAATTTGAGTCAGTTTGCTACAGCAGGAAAATAATCCTGCAGCAACAGCAAATGATAATTATTATGTGGATTATAATTAATGGACATTTTTGTAGAGGTTGATACATTTTTTGTTAGGGCAAATCAAGTCTGAAATTTCTGCTTTGCAGGAAAATTCTCAGAAACTAAAGACTGATCAAGTTAAGATCCTACATCCAGGGTTGGGGAGTAACGGAGTACATGTAATCCATTACATGTAGCCTAACACATTACAAAAAACGGTAACTCTAATCCGTTACATTACCAGCTAAATTATTGTAATCAGATTATCAGTACATTTTGAAAAACCAGAGGATTACTTCTAGGATTACTTTTAAATTCAGAAAGGATGTTTTCTCAATTACATTCAAATCAGCATTGCATAACAGATTATATTTAGAAAGTAACCTACCCAACCCTGCCTATATCTGTAGATGTATTTCAACAAACTACGTATTATTTGACATTAAAACAAACAGCTGAAAATGACATGTAGCTCAAATCATGGAAACATTTAATCCCTCAAACAATTGTTTTCTGATTAGCTTCGACATTAGCCTTCAAATAAACAAAAGTTGTCCAGATGTGAGCTCTTGCTCGTGTTTATTCCTGTCTTGTCGATGTTGGTCAAAGGAAAGGTTTGATCAACTGGACATTATTTACACCACTGATTTCCCAACATTTCAAACTTGAGTTGTGTAACTGTTAGATCAAACCCATTCCATGTCATTAACAACTTGCAGCTGTCAATTACCGTCAAATCCGTGAGAAACACACAAAAGCTCCACGAAAGCGATTCACAGACATTTACCCACTAAGTTAATATGACAAGCAGTTTACCGAAGGCAATGGAGCTTAAACCTGAAAGAGTGATAAAAAGTTGAAACGTTCCAGGCAGCTAAGACTACTAGTGGACAGGGGTCATCATAGTTCCTGGAATTAAAGAACTCAAGAAGAGAAGGAGAACATTGACTTCAGGAATAGATACCATCTGAGAGCCATTACCCAGTGTTCTCTACCTCCTCAACAGGAAAGAAACACAAACATGAATACGCCTCAGAGACGCAAGTCATTTATTGTTCTTAAACCTTGTCTAATCAATGTTTTAGAAACAGGAATGGTCCAGAACGATCCTTTATAACTGAGAATGTGACTGCACCTAAGGGTTTAGAGCAAGGATCCATTTTTTGGCGGGCCAATTTTTTCTTGAGCGGATGGTCCGGGGGCACCCACAAGCTGCCAGTTGGGGAACCCTGGGCTAGAGGGAAGCTGAATGGGGTGAGAGGTGCAAGGAGCTTCACAGACCATTGCTCCACAAGACACTAGTGTGTGCTACTGGTTGGGGCAGGAGTTCAGTTTGGCTTAAGTCTGCATGCTATTCAGTCTGGCTTCAGTCTCTGTATGCCATACATTTTACATTTGAGTCATTAAGCAGACGCTCTTATCCCACCCAGTTGACTTATCCTAACATTATTTGTTTATTTTTATTACTCCCGTGGGAATCGGACCCACGCTACATCCCTGCCGGCCATTCCCTCCCCTACCCTGGACAACGCTGGGCCAATTGTGCGCCGCCCCATGGGTCTCCCGGTCGCGGCCAACTACGACAGAGCCTGGATTCGAACCAGGATTTCTAGTGGCACAGCTAGCACTGCGATGCAGTGCCTTAGACCACTGCGCCACTCGGGAGATATTCAGTCTGGCTTCAGTCTCTGCATGCCATTCAGTCTGGCTTCCGTGTCTGATTTCCTGTTTGAGCTGTAGCATTACCATTTATCTTCAAGATGGCACCCAGCCCACCTTGTGTCTGTGGGATAGTCTACATCTCCATTCACAGTGCCTGCTGTAATGCTGGGACTGGATTACATTTCAACGGCATCTCGACTTCACTGATTATTTTAGCTACATCTACATCTAGCGCCGAGTATCATCCGCTAACACTGATTTGCCGGTTCATCAGCCAAACCACTAATATAGCTACCGTAGACGGTCTATGCAGCCAATCAAAGTTGCTTCAAGTTCAAACCTCGAAGGGAATTGTGGAAAAGTGGAAGGGGGGAGTATAAAGAACAAACCATAGATGCTGTCAGGAGGTCATTGAAAGGATCTGACTACAAATTAGTCTGTGGGTTCATGGTAATGTGAGGCCTTCATCAGAAGAGTACAGGCTCCAGACACAGATCCCAGTGGTATTAGAGAGACTGAAGAGAGGCCAGGAAGGCAGCGTCATACACTCTGATCTTCATTGAACTATCTATACTGCTGACATAAAGGAAAGACGCATCACTGCACAACACCACAGGTCTAGAGTCAGATTCCTGTCCTGTCATAGAGCCGTCTTTTTATTGAAATATGGCCCAGAGGGCGAAGTTGCAAAGGTATCTTGTAATGTAAATGTTCCCTTGTCATTTCCTGAATCAACTTGAATTGAATTTCAATTGAAGTTAATGTGGTTTATAGAGCGTAGTACAATACTTGATGCAACTTTTAGTAAAAAACTACGTAGCACGTTCATTGATCAAGGCATGTTCCACCTGTGCCGACAGAAAGTCAGCAGGTGTTATCCCCTTATGTCCCTAACATCCCCCAAAACTAAGACTAGAAGACTACCCCCATTCATTCTCCAAGGACACACAGCCCTAGTGAAAGTTTGGCCCTCCTCCTCCCTCAAGGCAGTCCAGTTAAAACCAGGAGGGCACAAGTGGTAAAACAATCAGCTATAAGTGAGAAGGAGTGGTGGTAGGATAGGGGAGGGGGAGAGAGGGGGAGGAGAGCGGGGTCTGTTCTGCTTAAACAAACGGGGGTCATTAGCACTTCCAGAGGGAGCGCGGCAGGGGGCCAGAAGTTTAGGAGTTTGATCTCAGTGAGTGTATCTGAAGCCATGGAACCCGGGGCACACACAAACCATGGGGAGGGCACAAATGGTAGAGTGATCACACGGCTACCGAAGGCCTCGTATAAAAGGGGTCAGGTGGCTTTTTCCATCTCTGCCAAATGAGCCTGGGGAAAGTGACGTGATGTACAAAAAAAGGGCTCTCTGTGATTGACAGACTCTGAAGAGGGGGTGGGGGGAGGTTAGGGTTAATGTTATTCCATTAACTCCCTTACTGAGCAGGTCTAAATAAAAGGACAATAAAGGAGAAAACAGCCTGGTCTCTTTTTCTCTGAGGTAGGAGGATATAAAAAATATTGGAAGTTTTATCTGACGGAGATAAACTGTCAGTTTTAATGGGTGGTGGTGTAAGAGCCCCGTCCAATAATCAACACAAGGGAGCCAATTAAAAAGCAGACTCTGGCAGCCGACTGCATTACTCTGACCCTTTCTGTGAGGCTGGAAACACAACAGAAACCATTGTGGTTTTCGGTACAGAACCACCCCGCAACCCCCCACCCACCCACCCATTGCTTGGCGTGTGAAGTGGTGCAGCGTTCTCACTACGGTTCCTTATCGATTTACATTTCCTGTTAAATCACTAATCCTCACTTCAATTATTCCTAATGGACTGGCCTGAGGGAGAGTCTGGTTTCACTATCGTTACGGCCACAGAGGGATGGATGGATGAGTGCTGACATCATCCCCTCAGATGGAGGGAGAGCCCTCTATGACAAGGTCACTCTAAGGGAGGAAGTTTCACTGTATCCTCTTCTTGAGATAACACACTTCAAATGAGACTACATTCTTCTCTTCTGTTCTGTCCATCTCCACTGTATAGATCAAAGCTTCAGACAGTGTTTACACTCTTTACTTGAGTTTGTCTTCTTTCTCCAGGTTTAGCTTTGTTTTTCTCCCACTAATTGGAGGGAAGACTCTGGGAGGAGATAGCTGGAACTAGAGGAGGTCAGATACATCCTACTCTTTTATTTGATGCTTTGAAATGGATTCCGAAGCACAATCATGGTTTCCCTGGAGACAGAGAGGGGTACAGAAAGCTGCCAGGTGACCACGATGAAGCAAGGAGGACTCTGCCAATTGAGAAGCGTTGAAAACACAAAGCTGAGTCGCTCTGCATCGGAACTTGCATGCAGAAATAAAAAATAACACATGGGACCAGTGATTACTTGTTATACAATCAATCTCAAAATAAGACAAGACCAGGTTAACTAACAGAATGTGCATCCTGGAAAATATGTAACATGTAGGCCCTATTATATTTTATTGGGACATGTTACATGAGCATAGGCATTCATATAGTGCTCATAGAACATTTACAATTTCCTATTCTTTAAAAAAAACTGACAAATCAGCGTGGTATATGGACGGACATCAATATCAATCTTAAAATCGCATTGCATGTAACCGGCTTAGGTTGTAATGTTTCCACATCATAGTAGAAACATTGGCGGACTTGGTGACAGAGATAGTGAGTGGTGCCAGTCAGAGATGTTTGAGTGTGTCCACCCGACCCTGCCTCGTAACCGCCAGGGAGTTGGGTGAGGCCGGCTGGAAATAGCAGTCCTCAACGAGGCTTCGGAGTCTACTCATTTTACACTCATATGACCGACATTTCCACCTGACTCACATTCAGTGTTTTAATATACTCACCGAAAACAAATAAAAGTTAAATGAGGCTTTGAGGGTCATGGCTGTAATGCCTTGTGTTTTTTTTATCATAAGGTGGTATAGTCAGTCATCCTTGCCTCTGAGGTGGGTTGATTCACCACGTTGCTGCGGTTCTTCTCCGTTTTCTAACGGAGAAAGCAGACGCTTCGTCTTTCACCATCCCCTCCCCGGACTTCCAGCAGCATGCTACATCTGTCGAGCAGCCTGCCAAACATCCTCAAGACTGATTACATGTCACATCTGTACCATTCACAATAACTGTAATTCTTCCGTTTGAAGCAGCGTATCGAAAACACATGTCTGTCATTCACCCTTAGGAGACAGGGGAAACCAATGCCACAGTTGGAGAGAGTTACGGCCTGTTGCCGATGAACTAGGAGTTGTTGGCCCAAATGTGGCATTACTGAACATTAACGCTGATCTTAGGATGTGTACTTAACACCCTTTTCAGCAAGTCACAACCCTATGGGTTTCCCAGAGGGTGCCTACCGAAGAAGCTAAAAGGAGTATCCCAGATCACAGGTCAAGGGTTCAACGGGTCGCTGCCAGTCAACACATCAATTGGATTAATTCTCTGCCCAATGTCTTTCTTTAGGTGTTATGAGTTATGGCCGCAGTCCTCAACAGTGGAGGTTCAAGCACAGTTCACACGTGACCCATTGTCATTGGTAGAACATACTGTATAACGGTAGAGTAAACATGTCAAGTTCATCAAAGAAGCCTTTCACTCATCACTAGAAACAAAAATCAAAGAGCTGAAGAAATCAAATAAATATGGATGTTTAGTAAACACGCTAGAGCAATGCTTTACTCTGGTCAAGTCGGACTCATAGACTTCGATAGACATGGCATCATTGTATATGTCTCATTATGGCGTCTGTGAGAGCAGATTGAGGCCATCTCCATTTTGAAGTAGTCCATTTTCTTCTACTACTTATATGAGTCGACAAACAAACTGAAAGGGTGCATACTGCCACCTAGAGTGTGTTGTTTGAACAGGTATAAAGCCAAGGTTTGCGATTTACTGCCACACACAGTTATGGAATGTTTGCTCACAGGTATAATTAATTGGCTGATCATGTGATCCTTCCTTAGCCAATAGGAAGTCCCACCCAGTTGACTACTAAAACAGACTTTTGGGTACTAGGGTCCTCTATCTATCTCTATGGTCGGACTGCAGTGGTCCAGGCCTGAGGGACTATACACGGTGCTGCAAGCTGATGGTAATCTTCCAATGCCAATGAAAGCACAGCATTGTTGTTGGCCACATCTTGCTGAATGAAGACATTTGGGAAGGTATTATTGCTCATAAGGATTAATACAAGGCTAGTTGATCATAAAAATAAATAGTGTTTGGGTGTGGTGAGAACCTCCTTACAGCACACTATTCTGGGACCGGCATGAGCCTGTACACAGACAGAGTCATCTTTCCAGTAAGGAGAATGTCAGTGCGGCTGCCTGGATTCCTTCCCCTGGTTCTGGGGGTTTGACCCTTGCTCTTTGCCCTAAAAATGCTCCAGTCTCAGGCCCATCTCCAAGATGACGCCCGGGAGGTCGTGACCGGCAGATGAGACGGAAGGAAGGGGCTGGTTCTCATCAGTCACGTTCACCTGTGGTGTTGGCCTTTTAGACAGGGATTCGTTACGCCGTCTGTCCCTCACCCAGTTAGTAAGGCTGGAAGACTCATTAGCACTTTCAGTATTCAGACCCTTTTTCCATTAAAACGGCCCGTTTCAGAAAGTATCCTTAGTCCTGACCACCTAGGCAGTTGTGTAGATCTGAAGGATTGGACAGGTGTAAGGAATATGGCAACGGGGTTGAGGTAGTTTATGAACAAGGCCTTTCTCTTCCCATCTTACTACTTCTCTCCTTCACGGTCTGCCTAGTCTTTTCATCTCTCACTACCTCACCCCTATGCCTCTCTCTCTCTCTCTCTCTCTCTCTCTCTCTCTCTCTCTCTCTCTCTCTCTCTCTCTCTCTCTCTCTCTCTCTCTCTCTCTCTCTCTCTCTCTCTCTCTCTCTCTCTCTCTCTCTCTCTCTCTCTCTCTCTCTCTCTCTCTCTCTCTCTCTCTCTCTCTCTCTCTCTCTCTCTCTCTCTCTGTGTAGTGCCTGAAATCTCTCCATCACTGAGAGGCACTGGCGTCAGACAGCTTCTAGAGCAGGCGGTAATTAAACAACTCAAGCCTCTTGTAATTACCCCATGCCGGCCCTGATTACCCCATTCTCAGGGTAATTTCTACCTACGAGGGGGGTTACTGTATAAAGGCCCTTGCTGAGAGGGAAGGGGGAGGTGGGGGGCAGTGTGGGAGGTGTCTGAGGCAGTAATGGTGTCATTGGGTAAATGAGCAGGTACATTAGCACTGGGAGAGATAGTTGGTCTCTGACAGGAGGAGATTACAGCTCTGCGCAGGAAATTACCCATTAGTGTCAATCTGTTCCAATAGGGGAGCGAGAAAGAGAGGTAGGATGGTGGAGTTAATGTCCCCCTCATGTAGTCGCAGGTTGATGTTTATTGGGATGAGTCTTGTCCTGGAGGCAGAACTGAGCGATTTCCATAGATGAGCCAGCTGCAAAGTCAAAATTGGCTATATTGTAAAAAATCATTAAAATAGTTTTTTTGTCTTATTTTAAGGTTAGGGTTAGGCATTAGTGATAGCAGTGTGGTTAAGGTTAGGGATAAGGTTAGGGTTAGGTTTAAAATCTGATTTTAAGACTTTGTGGCTGTGCCGGTTAGTGACTACTCTGCAGAGCTGCATCCTGAACAAGATTCATGATGGAAAAACCTGCCATGTAGTCACCAAACCGAGTGGGCAATGAACTCATCACAGAGGGGAGTTGGCACAATGTCAGAGAAACATGCCACAATGCACCAGAGCGTGGGGATGGCTGTTTGCATTTATACTCCATGTGAATATTTTACCCCGCCATTACTGCTACCATTACAAACAGCCATAGCTACCCCAGGTCTACTTTATTTGAATTACAGCAAGCATTATGACCTCTACCACTACTACCAATGCATTAACAACCTTTACATCAGCTTTTGCTGTTAACATTACTGTACAGTATCCCTTGAAACTTGGCCAAGAGGCTACAGCCTATCGTGTCCTTCATGCTGTGTACCGGGAGTGTATCATCCACAGCCCAGCCCGTCCCATCTCTCTGTCTAAGCGTTTTCTGGGGGCCGTGCTGCTCTAAGCACATCTCTCACCCTCCCTCAGGACTGCTGACTACTCCAGGGGAGCGGGATGGATGGGGGTCAGGGAGGGATCGATGCTTCGCTCCGTCAGACAACGGCGTGTCGATTCAGCACCTGACTGGAGGACGAAGAAAAAAAAGACAGCACCTCCACAAACTAGGGTGAACTCCTCCACAAACTAGGGTGAACTCCTCCACAAACTAGGGTGAACTCCTCCACAAACTAGGGTGAACTCCTCCACAAACTAGGGTGAACTCCTCCACAAACTAGGGTGAACTCCTCCACAAACTAGGGTGAACTCTCCACAAACTAGGATGAACTCCTCCACAAACTAGGGTGAACTCCTCCACAAACTAGGGTGAACTCCTCCACAAACTAGGGAGAACTCCACAAACTAGGGTGAACTCCTCCACAAACTAGGGTGAACTCTCCACAAACTAGGGTGAACTCCTCCACAAACTAGGGTGAACTCCTCCACAAACTAGGGAGAACTCCACAAACTAGGGTGAACTCCTCCACAAACTAGGGAGAACTCCTTCACAAACTAGGGAGAACTCCTTCACAAACTAGGGAGAACTCCTCCACAAACTAGGGAGAATCCTTCATGAAGGTGAGTCACTTTATCACAGAGCCCCGAGGGGACCTCCAGGGACGGCCTCGTCCTTCGAGAGGAAAACAACCCAGGAAAGGTTAGTGATACTGGGGGAGAGCAAATGGAGGCTCTGCAGTGCGATGGATAAGAGTTCCACGAAGCGCAGCGAAATGACACCCAGCCGCAGTACCCCACGCCTGGTGCCCATTTGTCCCAATAATGGGGGTTTGTTTTGCCATTGGCTTCATTAGCATACCGCTTTGGCATAATTTATGCGCAGCGGCAACGGGCGGCGGATCAGAGCGAGACATCTGCCGCGCGTTGAGTGAGCGAGAAGAGGCTGTGTGAGCCATTGAAGAGGCCCTGATTGATGTCACACATCAGCGAATCCCGGAGGTCCCATTAGCCGGTACAATCTGCATTACTGTCACTCCCTGTCACACCTGATGGAGGACTCCTTTAAAGCCGTTACCGTCGGTAACCCCCGCTCGGGGAACAACGCGAGTGGTAGACAAATTAAATGGATTGCACGTTCCCCAAATGAACGGGTTGAAACCAAAGACGCGCTACGCTTTAATACGGCCCGCAGCCCCCGTGAAATCGCCTAGTTTCCACCAGAGCGCATTTGGCATTCATCAAAATCGATATCGTCTTTCAGGCCTGTCGCTTCTGCAGTCCGTTCCCGGACGTTTAATGAAAACCGAATCCTGTAAGATTCCTTAAGAATATTTACATGATAACAAAATATGATACTCTGTATGCCAAGTATCCTCAATGACCCAACAATATCTTTGGTTGTAATGATCCAGATGCCAGATTTCATTAGACCCATTCCTCTTGGGGTGTATTAGTAATATAGTCTCTTCAGTGCAGGTGCAGTTGGTAAAGATCTGAATCACCCCCACGACAAACAGTCTGTGTGGGAACACAACGTTCTTGTTGTTGAAGACGCAACGTCTGCCATCTGAACTCCAGAGGAGTTCTGGGAAATGAAGACATGTCTCCAGTGCCTTCAGTCTAGTTGGATTACATAGAAAGCCTCAGGGACAGAGCCATATGCCACAACTCACATCATAAATACAAATTAAACGTCTTAGCTATTCAAACAGCCCAGTGTTTGACAACATGAGACAATGTAGCGAAACAAAAAGATAATGTAGATTTACTCTAGTGGTAAGCCAGGTCCCCCGAACAATTAGCTACCTACATGACAAGGGAGAATTCTGAGTTGTGGTTGAGGGAAACATTTTTTACCCTTTCCATTTAATTATCCCTCATCCTCTATCACTCACTGGGTTATACCTTACAATGGAACTGCTTATGAAGAGCGGAGAGGGGATTTTAACAGACAAAACTGAGATAAAATATATCCCAAGTAAGAAAAACAACCACAGATTTCCAAAATTCCTCACTGTAATTGAATCGAGTCATGAAAAGATGGGTCTTGTGCTCAAACATGTTCACTGACAGAAGCCCCAGTGATAGAGAATCAACAGAGCGCCAAAGTCTTTGACAGCTTAATCTGCGTGCGTGTGTGTGTGTGTGTGTGTGTGTGTTTGCATTATTTCGGTGTGTGTGTAACTATGTGTGTGTCCCTCATTATGCAACACGTGACATACAGTAGATCACTGAATCTCAAGGACACCAGATATAATCAGTGTATTGGCTGGGACTAGACAGTTCACTTCAAAGAACCAGGCTGTTTATGTTTATGAAAAGAGCAGATGATAGTCAGATCTCACTGGGGCTACATGTGGGAGACACAAAATGTCTTCTGATGTCATTCCATGTACTTTTTAGCCATAAGCCATGTACTTTAGTTTTTTTTTTTGGATCCAATTACATGCAAACATCTTTAATCTGAGCTCTGTTTTCCAGTAAACATCCCCTAGATGTACTGTAACAACACTACTGTGCTACATGTACAGCGCAGACACTGATATACTGTGTACTCAAGTTTCAAGTTGTATTAGTCATATGTACAGGATACACATGGTATACACTGTCCAACAAAATGCTTACTTGCAGGATCCTTCTTGACAATGCAACAACAATAAGAAATAAGAAAAAATAAGAATACGAACATAAAGTAAATGGCTCAGTGGAACAGAATCAACATTTTAGCATAAGTATAATACTTTTTACTGAAACTGAAATGATGTTGCACTACAGGGATTATAAACCTATAAGGAAACTGACATTCCATTGTATAATAGTGCTGATATTGATCTACTGAATCTGAAATACTGCAGAATTATAGTGCATGCTTGGAATACTGTTGGAACTGAAACAGACGTATTGAAATTGAAATGCTGCTGAGATTAATTGCAGACATTATGAAACTGAAAGCCTCCTGCTACGTTATAGCATGAACATACTAACATCTAAATAGTTTGTACATGGTGAGTTGTGTTATAGCACTGACCTATTAAAAAGTGATATGTGGTTAGTACACAGACAATAAACCTGAACCACTACTGTGGTTGGCACACGTCACAAACTGAACTGCCATTGTACACACTCTTTAAAACAGTCTTTAAAATGGAACTGCAATTGTACACACACATTTTTTATAACTGAACCACTGCTGTAGTGCTTAAAGTATGCCTCTTCAACCTTAGGCGACTGAAGAAATTTGACATGGGCCCTCAGATCCTAAAGAAGTTCCACAACTGCACCATCGAGAGCATCTTGACCGGTTGCATCACCGCCTGGGATGGCAACTGCACCGCCCTCAACTGCAAGACTCTACAGAGGGTGGTGAGATCTGTTTTTCAGGGGAACCTATTCAAGTAAACATCCCATATACAGTGGGGAGAACAAGTATTTGATACACTGCCGATTTTGCAGGTTTTCCTACTTACAAAGCATGTGTGCCTTTTTATCATATGCACACTTCAACTGTGAGAGACGGAATCTAAAACAAAAATCCAGAAAATCACATTGTATGATTTTTAAGTAATTAATTTGCATTTTATTGCATGACATAAGTATTTGATCACCTACCAACCAGTAAGAATTCCGGCTCTCACAGACCTGTTAGTTTTTCTTTAAGAAGTCCTCCTGTTCTCCACTCATTACCTGTATTAACTGCACCTGTTTGAACTCGTTACCTGTATAAAAGACACCTGTCCACACACTCAATCAAACAGACTCCAACCTCTCCACAATGGCTAAGACCAGAGAGCTGTGTAAGGACATCAGGGATAAAATTGTAGACCTGCACAAGGCTGGGATGGGCTACAGGGCAATAGGCAAGCAGCTTGGTGAGAAGGCAACAACTGTTGGTGCAATTATTAGAAAATGGAAGAAGTTCAAGATGATGGTCAATCACCCTCGGTCTGGGGCTCCATGCAAGATCTCACCTCGTGGGCATCAATGATCATGAGGAAGGTGAGGGATCAGCCCAGAACTACATGGCAGGACCTGGTTAATGACCTGAAGAGAGCTGGGACCACAGTCTCAAAGAAAACCATTAGTAACATACTACGCCGTCATGGATTAAAATCCTGCAGCGCACGCAAGGTCCCCCTGCTCAAGCCAGCGCATGTCCAGGCCCATCTGAAGTTTGCCAATGACCATCTGGATGATCCAGAGGAGGAATGGGAGAAGGTCATGTGGTCTGATGAGGCAAAAATATAGCTTTTTGGTCTAAACTCCACTCGCCGTGTTTGGAGGAAGAAGAAGTATGAGTACAACCCCAAGAACACCATCCCAACCGTGAAGTATGGAGGTGGAAACATCATTCTTTGGGGATGCTTTTCTGCAAAGGGGACAGGACGACTGCACCGTATTGAGGGGAGGATGGATGGGGCCATGTATAGCGAGATCTTGGCCAACAACCTCCTTCCCTCAGTAAGAGCATTGAAGATGGGTCGTGGCTGGGTCTTCCAGCATGACAACGACCTGAAACACACAGCCAGGGCAACTAAGGAGTGGCTCCATAAGAAGCATCTCAAGGTCCTGGTGTCACGGTTTCTGCCGAGGCTGCTCCTTCTCCTTGTTCGGGCAGGCTTCGGCGGTCGTCGTCCCCGGAGTACTAGCTGCCACCGTTCGTTGTTTCTGTGTGTGTTTGGTTTGGTCTGATTTGTTACACCTGTTGCTCATTGTGTCTTGATTATGTGTCCTTTAAGTTCTCGTTGTTTCTGTCTTGTGATTGTGTGTAGTTGTTCTATGTCAGCTGGTGTTTCCCGTCAGTTTAAGCTCTACTGTTTATTAGAGAGTCCGCACGTTGTGCGTTTGCTGTACTTTTACGCGGAATACGTATTTTGTCCTTGTTCTTCCGGCTCGTTCTGTAGCCGTTATTTTTCTGTGGACTTTATTAAAGTATTTTGGACTTGCATCTGCATCCTGCAATTGATTCCACACCACACCTACGCCCGTCCCTGACACCTGGAGTGGCCTAGCCAGTCTCCAGACCTGAACCCAATATAAAATCTTTGGAGGAAGCTGAAAGTCCATATTGCCCAGCGACAGTCCCGAAACCTGAAGGATCTGGAGAAGGTCTATATGGAGGAGTGGGCCAAAATCCCTGCTGCAGTGTGTGCAAACCTGGTCAAGACCTACAGGAAACGTATGATCTCTGTAATTGCAAACAAAGGTTTCTGTACCAAATATTAAGTTCTGCTTTTCTGATGTATCAAATAGTTATGTCATGCAATAAAATGCAAATGAATTACTTAAAAATCATACAACGTGATTTTCTGGATTTTTGTTTTAGATTCCGTCTCTCACAGTTGAAGTGTACCTATGATAAAAATGACAGACCTCTACAAGCTTTGTAAGTAGGAAAACCTGCAAAATCGGCAGTGTATCAAATACTTGTTTTCCCCACTGTATGTAGTGTAATTTAGTACAACTGTACAGTGCAGACACTGATATACTGTGTATTGAAACTGAAATGATGTTGCACTACAGGAGATACCTATGAGGAAACTGACATTCCATTGTATAATAGTGCTGATGTTGATCTACTGATTCTGAAATACTGCAGAATTATAGTGCATGCTTGGAATACTGTTGGAACTGAAACAGACGTATTGAAATTGAAATGCTGCTGAGATTAATTGCAGACATTATGAAACTGAAAGCCTCCTGCTACGTTATAGCATGAACATACTAACATCTAAATAGTTTGTACATGGTGAGTTGTGTTATAGCACTGACCTATTAAAAAGTGATATGTGGTTAGTACACAGACAATAAACCTGAACCACTACTGTGGTTGGCACACGTCACAAACTGAACTGCCATTGTACTTAAAAAATTCAAACGCCATATTGGAAACACATATTTCATAACAACCACTGCTGTAGTGCATGCATGTTTTACTTGAAATGCTGTCATACACACAATGTACGCTGAAGCACTGTAGTAGTGTAGTGCAGAGCTCACAACTAGAAAATGCTGTTGTATAGTTACAGTACTGCTAGGGCTGGCACGGTAATTGTATAATAGTGTAACCTCCGATCATGGATAAAGACCACCTTAAAAATAAAATAACTATCATAACCGGGTTTTTTTTGTGTGTTTTTTTTTTTTGCGGTACGTACAGCTGACTGAAAACAGGACGATTATAACAGTGGCCGCAGTCATGTGGCTGACATATAACAGTCATCGAAAATTCCATGACCGTCACATCCCTAAGTATTGCACACACATAAACTAGTACAGAGTGCCTCGCTCTCTGTGACTGAAGTACTGTAGTAGTCTAGTACGGAGTGCCTTGCTCTCTGTGACTGAAGTACTGTAGTAGTCTAGTATGGAGTGCCTTGCTCTCTGTGACTGAAGTACTGTAGTAGTCTAGTACAGAGTGCCTTGCTATCTGTGACTGAAGTACTGTAGTAATCTAGTACAGAGTGCCTTGCTCTCTGTGACTGAAGTACTGTAGTAGTCTAGTACAGAGTGCCTTGCTCTCTGTGACTGAAGTACTGTAGTAGTCTAGTACAGAGTGCCTTGCTCTCTGTGACTGAAGTACTGTAGTAGTCTAGTACAGAGTGCCTTGCTCTCTGTGACTGAAGTACTGTAGTAGTCTAGTACAGAGTGCCTTGCTCTCTGTGACTGAAGTACTGTAGTAGTCTAGTACAGAGTGCCTTGCTATCTGTGACTGAAGTACTGTAGTAATCTAGTACAGAGTGCCTTGCTCTCTGTGACTGAAGTACTGTAGTAGTCTAGTACAGAGTGCCTTGCTCTCTGTGACTGAAGTACTGTAGTAGTCTAGTACAGAGTGCCTTGTTATCTGTGACTGAAGTACTGTAGTAATCTAGTACAGAGTGCCTTGCTCTCTGTGACTGAAGTACTGTAGTAGTCTAGTACAGAGTGCCTTGCTCTCTGTGACTGAAGTACTGTAGTAGTCTAGTACAGAGTGCCTTGCTCTCTGTGACTGAAGTACTGTAGTAGTCTAGTACGGAGTGCCTTGCTCTCTGTGACTGAAGTACTGTAGTAGTCTAGTACGGAGTGCCTTGCCCTCTGTGACTGAAGTACTGTAGTAGTCTAGGACAGAGTGCCTTGCCCTCTGTGACTGAAGTACTGTAGTAGTCTAGTATAGAGTGCCTTGCTCTCTGTGACTGAAGTACTGTAGTAGTGTAGTACGAAGTGCCTTGCTCTCTGTGACTGAAAGAGAGACAGAGCAGAGACAGAGCCAAACAGCAGCCCCCCAGCCCGGCGTGCCACTGCTGCTAGCCTAGTGTGTCAGTAATGAGGATGACTGGTGTCTCAGCTGCAGCGTCTCAGCCCTATTGATCATGGCCCTGTGGAAGACTGATGGGCTGCAGGCCAGGAGAGAGCTGTTCACATGCTTTAATCCAACTCTAATCCATTCCAATTTGGCCCTTATTGATAACCCCTCCCGACCCTGTAGCAAGTACAATAGTAGACAGTGTTAAAATGCACCCCGGAACATTGATCATCCGGAGAAAAGGGCAGTTACTATAGACTGACATTGATCATCCGGAGAAAAGGGCAGTTATAATTGGGAGACTTTGATGCGGGGAAAGTGCACACACGACTGTGTTCTAGTCTGTGTTGGTAGATGCAGCCAACTGATCAACTCTGTGTGAAGGCTATGTCAATAAGAGTATTAATGGTTACTCTGGATGGGCGGTTCAGAGACAAATGACTCGATTAAGTTTTGTTAACGCTTGATTGGCTCTGGAGTCACCCACATCGATCAGATTTACCAATCCGGCCCCGTGGAACCCGCTGAAGGGTCAAGTGAAGCTCTTTCTGATGCAGGGGCAAGTTCATCTTCACATAGATTTTCATTACTCGCACGCACACACCTCCATCATCTTCTTCAATAGTTCTGTTTGGTTGGAAGGTTGGGGAGGCAGATTTGATGGACCATTGTACCTCTCTCTCTCTCTCTCTCTCTCTCTCTCTCTCTCTCTCTCTCTCTCTCTCTCTCTCTCTCTCTCTCTCTCTCTCCTCTCTCTCTCTCTCTCTCTCTCTCTCTCTCTCTCTCTCTCTCTCTCTCTCTCTCTCTCTCTCTCTCTCTCTCTCTCTCTCCCTCCTGCCTCCTGCCTCCTGCCTTCCATCCCTCCCTCTTTCAGCCTCATAAATGTCATCTCACTCTGTCTGGGCATTTATCTCTATGAAGCTTGGGCGAGTGACTCCAACACAAACGCAATTTTGTTCGACTGCTCCCCGCTGAACTAGGGTTGGCAGGGCTGGAGGAAACAGAGGAGAAGGGGGAGGGGGGTGTTGTCTCAGCCTATTTCTCAAGCGGAGGAGACTGCAGCAGCGGGGTCTCCAGTGGGAAAATATGAAGGGGTATTATATAGAGGGCCCCTGCCATCACCCTCAATGAGAGAGGAAGCACAGTGACGGGACTCACAAAGGACACACTCACCCAGCACTCAGAGAATAGAGAAAGGGGGAGAGAGATAGATAGATAGAGAAAAGAGAGAAACAGAGGGAGATATATATATAGAGAGAGAGAGAGAGAAAAGAGAGAGAGAGAGAAAAGAGAGAGAAAATGAGAGAGAGAGAGAGAGAGAGAGAGAGAGAGAGAGAGAGAGAGAGAGAGAGAGAGAGAGAGAGAGAGAGAGAGAGAGAGAGAATGAGAGAGAAATAAACAAAGACAAATGAAGAGGGGCATCCTGGAAAAGAGAGCTATGGAGAGGAATAGAGATGGTGATATACATATGAAACAGAGACAGATTGACACAAAAACAGAGAGAGAAGGGAGAGAGACAGAGATAATGCATTAATAAACAACAAGAGAGAGAGAGAGACAGAACAAAAAAGAGAAGGAGAACACACCTATCAACCCAGCACAGAGCTGTATAATGTGTCCTCCAACACGATAAGACAGAGTCTAGGCACTCGCTGGCCACAAAAGTCCCCCGCCATCTGCCGCCTACAACACACCAAGCTGTCCGTTTCCCGCTCACGACATACCGGTGACATCATCCACCGGGTCCACTCACTGACAACTGGGGCCCGGTGACATCATCAGCGTTGGCCGGCGGCGCGACATGCCAAACAGTTAGCCCCTGCAGTGGAGGATTTGAGTAATCTAGGCTTGGATTCCACCTCTAATGGTTATTCTGTATGTGTGGGAGCCATGAGGGAGAGACCAGCCAGACCGGAGCTAGGGGACGCTGGAACTGACCCAGAGTCAGTAATCTTCCTGGGGCATTTGGGAAGCTGTGGAGCTGGGGGGGTGGGGACTGTTCCAGAATCAGAACTGTCGTCTTTCTCTCTCTATCCCTCTCGCAAACCGATTGGCTTGAGAACAGCTGTGGGTTTTGAATAGGACTAACATCGCACAGGGTGCTGGACTGGTCTGTCAAGTATGACTGACATCTGACATGGGGTGGTAGATACCCATGGAGGGAGAACGAATCTTGACCTGGATATGAACAACAGTGAGGCCTCGGTTTATTAGTTATTGGAACTGGGGTCTAGATTGATGTCACTGGTTGGTAAATAACTATGTTGTTTATGGTCTTTCACACTCCAGTCCGTAATGTGATTTATGCCAATTATGACGAACCCAGCGCTTGGGAGTATCTAACCATAAAAACGACACAGTACCACTGCCATCCACGACAGCTGTAGAGACAGAAATCTACCCTATCTGGTTTGACTGACTTCCTCTGAATGCGAGCCTCTCATTCAATCCCTCTGAATAATCTTTTCATAAATGTGTGCTTGATTGCACTTCAGCAGAATAGCAGTGCTGTGACTAGTTATCCTAATTTAAATAAGCTTTAGAAAAACGTATCCTTTTCAAAAAGGTAAAGAAAAAATATTCAATAGCGTGTCCATGGCAACGGATGAACTATCAAGTCCACTGAAAAAAGAGGGGATCAACCTTGTATTCATTTTTCTGTGATGAGAAATGGAGATGGCTAGGGTATCTGAAAAAGATGACATCACAGACGTAGTCAGGAAAAAGCGGGCCAGTTCCAACAATGCATGTCGTATCAGAGCTGTGGCCGGTAAAGCGGATTGTTCCAGCTATTATGGGGCAGTGGTTCTCCCTGGGCAGGTATCCAATTGGCCCTCCGATCCCAAAGCTTTGATGAAGTGGCCTGTCATGATGTCAGCCTCTCCTGGTCTCCTCTCACCTGGGACCGCTCTCCTTCTAACAACTGCTGCCCCGGTGGAAAGAAAGGAAGGAAACTCACCCCTCCATCCCTCCCTCCATCTCACTTTCTTCCCACCTTCCTCTTTCTTCAGAAGTACCTCACCGAAAAATAATAAGGGGAGGGCTATTTCCCAGGAGCCTTCACTCTGAAGACAGGTCTAGGGCTGAGGCCGTGTGCGAAACCTTCTCGTCTTCTCTTTGTCATCTCCCCGCTCTCTCCTTCTCGCTGTCAGGACGTTAAAAATGGCCCCTGGCTGCGACCGACGGAGAAACAATTACTCATCTACAGACTGTGTAGACATTACACTGCTGCATTCCCTCAACTGTAGGCATGTGTTCCTAATTAGAATCTGCCCTGGTAAAATTATCACAGCTTATATTGCATAATAAGCCTTCGTATAATTGATACTGTGTCGAGGCTATAGTGGGTTTATTTATCAGGGTAACAAATAGGAGCTTTGGTGGAGTGAATGTAGTATAATGGCTATTGCTGAATAAATGCTTTCGAAACATTTGTTGTCATAACAAATTCTTAATAAAGCCATTACAAGTATTAATGGCCAAGAATTAGAATCCAACAAAAAGCTGTTTAGAATTTCAAAGGAGTTTTTAATGCTCTTACAATGATGTACTGTACTCCCCCCTTTTTACCTGTGTTTTTAAAAATATTTTACTGCACCATTTGGTCAGGAGTAGCCGTGGACGACTCTTGCCCACCAAATGGAGGCATGTGCCATCTCCTCACAGACATTTTAGTTACAGGATATTGCCAGCTTTTGTTTGGAAGCGCACACTTAAATGGCTGTCTCCATGGTGATTGTTTTAGAGCACATGTGAACTTGTCCTCATGCATCTGTTTGCCTGTTCTTCCCATCACTTCAACCCACTACATTATTTAAATCTGATCTCTAATTATTATAATCTGTTTGCCTGTTCTTCCCCTCACTTCAACCCACTACATTATTTAAATCTGATCTCTAATTATTATCATCTGTTTGCCTGTTCTTCCCCTCACTTCAACACACAACATTATTTAAATCTGATCTCTAATTATTATAATCTGTTTGCCTGTTCTTCCCCTCACTTCAACCCACTACATTATTTAAATCTGACCTCTAATTATTATAATCTGTTTGCCTGTTCTTCCCATCACTTCAACCCACTACATTATTTAAATCTGACCTCTAATTATTATAATCTGTTTGCCTGTTCTTCCCATCACTTCAACCCACTACATTATTTAAATCTGATCTCTAATTATTATAATCTGTTTGCCTGTTCTTCCCATCACTTCAACCCACTACATTATTTAAATCTGATCTCTAATTATTATAATCTGTTTGCCTGTTCTTCCCCTCACTTCAACCCACTACATTATTTAAATCTGACCTCTAATTATTATCATCTGTTTGCCTGTTCTTCCCCTCACTTCAACCCACTATGTTATTTAAATCTGGTCACTAATTATTATAATCTCTCAGGATTCATATTATCTTGCATTGTAATCAGTCACTTAGCCCTAATCAAACTGGGAGATAGAAAACCAAAAACCATTGCCATTGCCAAAAAGGTTGCCAGCACAGCATCAAATGTGTTCATTTCTGTCATCAGATATGTCACCATCGGAAGGCACCAAAATATTGCTCATCCCGAATTGATGGGAGTGGATCTCTACATAAATGCCAAAACTCTCATTTAGACCACTGGGTCCCTCTGCTGGTCAATACGAAACCTGCAAGTGGCAATATGTTCATATTACTGTATATGCAGTGTATGTCCAACTTGTTTGGTATTTGTCATTGGCAATCCTCTCTCATGGTTAAGATATCTGTAATCTAAAACACTGGGATGTAGTACTATTTATACAAGTGCAATGTACTACTGGAGAAGCTCCGTCTCTCACACACAAATGTACACAGACAGACAGCCAGACACACACACGTACGTCTCTCTTGGAGAAGGGCTGAAGACGCCAGGAGTAATGTGAGGCATGTGTGTCAGAGACAGTCTAAACGCTGTGCTATGTAAGGCATGGAGAGAGAGAGAGAGAGAGAGAGAGAGAGAGAGAGAGAGAGAGAGAGAGAGAGAGAGAGAGAGAGAGAGAGAGAGAGAGAGAGAGAGAGAGAGAGAGAGAGAGAGAGAGAGAGAGAGAGAGAGAGAGAGAGAGAGAGAGAGAGAGAGAGAGAGAGAGACAGGGAGAGAGAGAGAGAGAGAGAGAGAGAGGGAGACAGAGAGAGAGAGAGAGAGAAAGAGAGACACAGGGAGAGAGAGAGAGAAAGAGAGACACAGGAGAGAGAGAGAGAGAGAGAGAGAGAGAGAGAGAGAGAGAGAGAGTGAGAGAGACACACAGAGAGAGAGTGAGAGAGAGTGAGAGAAAGAGAGACAGAGGGAGAGAGAGAGAGAGAGAGAGAGAGAGAGAGAGAGAGAGAGAGAGAGAGAGAGAGAGAGAGAGAGAGAAAGAGAGACACAGAGAGAGAGAGAGAGAGAGAGAGAGAGAGAGAGAGAGAGAGAGAGAGAGAGAGAGAGAGAGAGAGAGAGAGAGAGAGAGAGAGAAAGAGAGACACAGGGAGAGAGAGAGGGAGAGAGAGAGAGACAGAGAGAGAGTGAGAGAGTGAGAGAGACACACAGAGAGAGAGTGAGAGAGAGTGAGAGAGAGACACACAGAGAGAGAGAGTGTGTGTGTGTGTGTGTGCATCTGTGTGTGCATCTGTGTTTTTCTGTCTCCATGTCTGTGTGTGTGTTCCAAAGCTGAAGGTATGCACGCTTCAGAGTCAGCCAGAGTTTCCCACACACACACACACACACATACACTCCTGCGGAAAAGAGAACACCAACACTTCCCCAGCCACACAGGAGAGTGTCTCACCACTGTCTACTGGATTGTCTGCACCCAACTATACTTCTGCTGACTTATTGCAGCCCTAATCTAAACCCATTATCAGCAACAAACAAAGCTGTCCTGGAATCAGTAGTTAGATTATGCCGACACTTCAAACAATAGGAAAATATGACATAGGCTATAGGCCTAGTCCAGTGATGTGTTATGGGTAAGTAACTCTCTAGCATGGCATAATGGAAATTGTACATAACATGGAAAAACTTTTTTAAAACTTATATAAACATTTAATTGACTAATATATTTTACAGATTCAAAGCAACACCCACCGGACCAATGAAGAACATATGAAGACAATGAATCATGTGAAATCATGATTTATTGAGACACTAAACCTGGAGGAAGTTTAGACTCACGTATTCTTACAGCTTCACACCTTAACCCCCTAGAGTCGATGTCCACGCCCCCCGCAGAAATCGAATTAGCATAATTAATAATCCCCATAAATCTGTCAGTTTAAGCTAGCGATACTGTATCTGTTTTTTTGGGCATTGCCTGTTCTTCCCCTCAATTCAACACACTACATTATTTAAATCCACCACATCCGCCGATGACGCACTTCTGCATCTGTGGTGAAAGGTGACAGAGCTTGAGCGGTGTTTATCAGACCATGAGACATCCCGAAAATTGATCTTCTCACAAAATCATCTTTAGCATCCGAACGGTTTGGCCTACAAACTGTTACTCGTCTGAAGGTTTCCCGGGAGCAGTTGAAAACATTTATGGAAGTATGTATGGAGACTGTTTAGTGCCACAAATAAGGGGTTAAATACATGTCAAAAAAATAACAAATGTTTCTTGATCTTTCTTATATCTCTGAGATAGGACAGACACTTCAGAACAAACTTCCTTTAGATTTTTGGGGGGGGGGACTATCTGTAGTTCCACGTAGTGAATCTGTTCGTTATTCAATGGGCGAATAGTAGTAAGGCCAAATAAACATTTTAATAAAATAATTCGTTTATATTTTTTCTTGATACTTCAAGAGGTCTTACAATTCAAAATCAAATAGCAAAATGATCCTTGGTATGACCTTCTTAAAACAATTCCATATTGCTCAGTAACACCCCCCCGGTTTAGACAGGGCTTAGACTCTGAAATGTATGCTGACACCTTAAGCACCGCATGCATAAACAAAAGATCGGTATCCCGTGACATCCGATATGCTTGTTTACATTTGGGTTCATAAATGTCAAAATCATAGTCGTATTGTGGGCATGTGAAAGATAAATAACTAAAGTGCATCGGCATGGTTCGAAACTTCAGATTCAAATACACAACACATTCCTAACTAAGCCTAATGTAATCCACCAGCTTGTTTTACATGCTCTAGTATCACATCTATGGTGAAATTACTGCTGACTATATCAGAAATGGTTATATACAGTAATATCAAGATTTGTGAAGGTTAAAATGGGTTGGGCATGCTGTACATGTACAGTTGATAGGTAGGTTAAATACAGGTAAATATGGTGTCAGCCAGGAGACTATTGCTGAATTCCCTGTTGGCCCAGCCTAGCCCCTACTATATCAGTGGAGTATTCACCATAGTTTTTATAGGCCTACTTATCAAATCATTTCAGATCTACAGTAATATTTCAGATCTACGGTAATATTTCAGATCAAAAGTAATATTTCTGATCGACAGTAATATTCCAGATCTACAGTAATATCCAGATTGACAGTAATATTCCAGATGTACAGTAATATCCAGATTGACAGTAATATTCCAGATGTACAGTAATATTCCAGATCTACAGTAATATCCAGATTGACAGTAATATTCCAGATCTACAGTAATATCCAGATTGACAGTAATATTCCAGATCTACAGTAATATCCAGATTGACAGTAATATTCCAGATCTACAGTAATATCCAGATTGACAGTAATATTCCAGATCTACAGTAAGGGTAGAGGGTAGGGGCTGATGTACCATTCAGATCCTGTCAAGTGTTGATGATAAGGTGAACTGAGAAACTGTAACCAGGACATTGCTGGATTTGAGAAAGCTAGCCTATGCAGTGGAAGCCTTTCTTTGGCCTGGGTAATCACGTCAGATCAGTGGTTTGATCAAGGAGAAGGGGAAGGAAGAAAGCACTTCTAAACTACAGTTTATGAACAGAATGCCAATCCTGCACATTTCTAGCCATTGACCACAAACCACTTTCCCTCAAACAGGCCAATGAATATTTTTTCAGTCTCTCCTGTTTCGTCTCGTATTCCTCCTGAGAGTCTAAGGCAGCAGCTGCAAGGCCCCAAGGGCAGCGGTGCACCCTAAATGTGTGTGTTTACTTCCCCTTGGAAGTGAAATGAGGCTGTTTACCCTCCACTCTGATGATTCACTCTGTCCTCACTGCTCACCACTCTAAGGCCAAGCCAAATTCTCTGTCATCCTTCTTTCCCATCGATCCCACACAATAAAATGAACTCTTATTCTCACCCTCTCTCTCTATTCCTCCTGCTCTCCCTCTCTAGTTCCCCAAGGCGTCCCTCACACAAACACAAGGTGACAGCCTAATCTGTTTTAAATGGCGTTCCTCCTCTCTTTCTATTGGCTTAGAAAGCAGGGTTAAAACTAATGGCACCCCATTCTCATTACTCAAGAAGCCTGACTGGCGCTTTGGGGACGGCATTGAGGCAGGAGATATATGCTCATATATGATTCTGTGTAAACATTCACACAAAACGTATTTCCCTCTCTTGGGGACCATAAAATATCTAAATGCCCGGGAGCACACACACACACGTGCAAATGTGCGCCCACACACAACAAACTAAAGTATTAGGCCTACATAAAACAACCATATACTGTAAGTAACAAAAAGGATGTTGGATGCAAGATGCAGCTTGGAACTCCATGCATCCACAAAAAACGCTAACAAATCCAAATAAATTGTATGTATGTTGACCTCATCAGCCACTACCAAAGACAACCCAGGTTAAAGGTGATCACTTATGAGTTACTTTAACTTAGCACGGCAAGCATTTGGGCCACTTCATTGACTCATCACATGAGTGACCCTGGCTTCAAACAATACTACGCTAGCTGAAAGAGATTCTCAGGTCCTTTTGTATACTTTTTAGCCAGTAGTTCTGAAAGTAGCGCTAACGAGCCAAAAGTGGTCCCCGAAAATTGCATACGACGTGACACCATGTGTAGATATGTACACCATGTGATTGATTTCTCTCTCTCTCGCTCTGCTGTGTGTGTGCATGACGTGCCTCTTGCTACCTGTCACTCAAACAGCGAGGGGCTGAAGCTCATTGGTTGAACTCTAATTGCTAGGGGGCTGACTCAAGTGGGGGAAAATGTAGGGGAAATGGCGCAGCACAGCTTCCAGAAAAACAGTCGCTTTCAAACTAGGGACTTCGTGGCTAATTGAGGTAAGACAGGAATTCTGCATGTATGAACTACACATTGACACATCAAGCGCAAAGCGGGAGGTTTAAAAAAAAATACATAGTAGTCACCAAAGTTCCGGAGCATGTGTTGAAGAGATTCACAGTCAGAAGCTAGTCAGACAAAGCATTACAAATCATAAACACACATGCTTCAACACCTCCAGACCACTTGCAAAGTCAATACAATACACCAAGATGACCTGGGCACTGACCCAAACACATCAAGTTAGACTACAACACTGACAACTATTCTTCAGTTCCATCACTGCTGGGGCCTGTACACTTGTCTTCAACACAGTGGGAAATCTAGTTAAACAATGGCACATCACTTACCTCCAGGTGACAGCTATTCTTAGGGTTTGAACTTCGACCTTCTGTTGAGTGGTAGGACGCACTGCGCTTCCATATCACGGCCAGAGAGCAGCAGGAGGCCCAGCCGGCATCCATCTTAGGTGTCAATTTTTAACTCCCATGTCAGAGACTCCTGCTGGGTCTTTCTCATTGTTTACAGCCACTTCCTTTTTAAAATGCCATTAGAGACTGAAAAGGAAATGTAAATTCATCATGGTGTGGTCATGGTAACCTTCAGACCACCCGCCTGATGTTTGGTATCCATCATCATCATCATCATCATCATCATAGACCTGGATTTGAAATCCGTCTTGAAACACTTTACATTGTTTCCATCTCACTCTGTCTCCCATGGACTTGCCCACACAGATTGAACGCAACACACACATACCTTGAAAACCACAGCTCTACATGGGGACCCTTCCTAGGCCCACGCTTCCTATTTAAGGAAAGGTCAAAGTTCATTATTGCATGCAGGGTCTTGTAAATGGCAGAGGTTTCGCTCTGGCTTGTGTTCAGAGTATAAAGGTGACACCACAACGACTGATGGGGTGGATCTGAGTATTTACTTTTGGCCTCCTGCATAGAAAGGTCAAAGGTCATTATTGCATAGAGTTTTATAAAGCGATAGAGCAAAGCATATGGTACAAGTTTACAAGATATTACAATATGAATAAATGAATGAAAATAAAATAACTTTTGTAATTGTCATAAAAAAAAGGCAGCATATTTGCAGTTCTAATGAATGCAATAACCCTCGGTGTCTGACCAGTGAAAATACAAATACACTGGTTCTACCGAGGAAAAAATAAATTGTTAAAACTTAGCATGTTGTTAACTTTAACTATGCTCATACTGTATTATTTCCTTTGGTAAAACCAGTGTATTGATGGGCCCTTGCTAACGCTAAAGCACTGTTTGCTGGCTAACAGTTCGAGCATGGAAATGGCTGTGAACATTCTGTTGAGTTAAGCTGGGCAAGCTTATCAGGGGGTGCTGCAGCATCCTCAGCACCCCAACTTCCCACGGCTATGAAGCTGGGGCACAAATATTCAATTCTAAGAAACAGAATTGTGACTAAATGCATGAACAAAGTCGACAAGGAAAATATGACTACTTTGTAATGGCCATGGAGCGATATTTATACATTTTAGTGTCAGAATAAATAGAGCAGAAAATTGCCTACCTTCTCGCAGGTGAGGTAAGATGAAAAGAGTGCAAAACAAATGGTTAACAGTCCGCAGGTAATATGACACATTACATTACAATGGAACGATTTGATTAGTGTAATGTTAGCTAGCTACATAGTTGTATTTGTATCAAAGATAAAGGTGTAGTATAGAGAAACTATCGAGGTTAGCTAGCCAGCTACATTCGTTCGCAGCGACGCCGTTTTTCAAACAAAGTCAACACCGCAGCCATTGCTAGCTAGCCAACACGACCAGCTAGCAGTACTGTAGCAACTAAATACAATATCCTTTTAGCCAGCTACATTCGTTCGCAGCGACGCCGTTTTTCAAACAAAGTCAACACCGCAGCCATTGCTAGCTAGCCAACGCTACCAGCTAGCAGGACTGTAGCAACTAAATACAATATAATTTTAGCCAGCTACATTCGTTCGCAGCGACGCCGTTTTTCAAACAAAGTCAACACAGCAGCCATTGCTAGCTAGCCAACACTACCAGCTAGCAGTACTGTAGCAACTAAATACAATATCATTTTAGCCAGCTACATTCGTTCGCAGCAACGCCGTTTTTCAAACAAAGTCAACACCACAGCCATTGCTAGCTAGCCAACACTACCAGCTAGCAGTACTGTAGCAGCTAAATACAATATCATTTTAGTCAATGAGAATTTTGCAACATAAAGCTTCCCTTTCTGAACATTCGAGATGTGTAGTCCACTTGTGTAGCTAGCATGACTGACTTTGTGCTAGCTAGCCAACGTTTAATTATTGCTGCGTTATGAAAGGAACTAGACACGGACACAAATTATCTGTTTAGTGTGTTAACACACTATTGGTAGTTTGTTGTAACCAAGTATTGGTGCTAAACCGTGTGTTATTGGATGCTAGCATGCTAGTTAGCTATGGCGTCATAGGATACGGTGCCCTGGGCGGTTTTCATGGAAGAATACTGTACCAAGTTAGCTAGCTGAATAAAGTAAGTTAGAGTCTATTCCTAGAAACATTGAACCGCTGTAGTTTACAACAATTATAATTTCTAAAGTGGAAGTTGGGAGAGTTATATTCGGGTGTTTCAGTGAAACAATTATAGTTTCTGAGGTGGAAGTTGGGAGAGTTATATTTGGGAGTTGTGGTGAGGGAGGCCCCGCTCTCTCCTTTCCCAGATGTTTAGTTCATTTCATTCCGATCTCCTCTGCATTATTGTAGCCATTTGCTGCAGCCTGTCAACTATGCCTCTGCCTATCCCTGTTCTCTCCTCTCCGCACAGGCTACACAAACGCCTCACACCGCGTGGCTGCTGCCTCTCTAACCTGGTGGTCCCTGCACGCACCACCCACCTGGAGTTCCAGGTCTCAGGCAGCCTCTGGAACTGCCGTTCTGCTGCCAACAAGGCAGAGTTCATCCCAGCCTATGCTACCCTCCAGTCTCTCGACTTCTTGGCGCTGACGGAAACATGGATTACCACTGAAAACACTGCTACTCCTACTGCTCTCTCCTCGTCTGACCATGTGTTCTCGCATACCCCGAGAGCATCTGGTCAGCGGGGTGGTGGCACAGGAATCCTCATCTCTCCCAATTGGACATTCTCAATTTTTCCCCTAACCCATCTGTCTATCTCCTCATTTGAATTCCATGCTGTCACAGTCACTAGCCCATTTAAGCTTAATATCCTTGTCATCTATCGCCCTCCAGGTTCCCTTGGAGAGTTCATCAATGAGCTTGACGCCTTGATAAGTTCCTTTCCTGAGGATGGCTCACCCCTCACAGTTCTGGGGGATTTCAACCTCCCTACGTCTACATTTGACTCATTTCTCTCTGCCTCCTTCTTTCCACTCCTCTCCTCTTTTGACCTCACCCTCTCACCGTCCCCCCCTACTCACAAGGCAGGCAATACGCTTGACCTCATCTTTACTAGATGCTGTTCTTCTACTAATCTCACTGCAACTCCCCTCCATGTCTCCGACCACTACTTTGTATCCTTTTCTCTCTCGCTCTCCTCCAACACTACTCACTCTGCCCCTACACAGATGGTTATGCGCCGCCGCAACCTTCACTCTCTCTCTCCGCTTCTCTCTCCTCTTCCATCCTATCATCTCTTCCCTCTGCTCAATTCTTCTCCCTCCAATCTCCTGATTCTGCCTCCTCAACCCTCCTCTCCTCCCTTTCTGCATCCTTTGACTCTCTATGTCCCCTATCCTCCCGGCCGGCTCGGTCCTCCCCTCCAGCTCCGTGGCTTGATGACTCATTGCGAGCTCACAGAACAGAGCTCCGGGCAGCTGAGCGGAAATGGAAGAAAACTAGACTCCCTGCGGACCTGGCATCTTTTCCTCCCTCCTCTCTACATTTTCTTCATCTGTTTCTGCTGCTAAGGCCACTTTCTACCACTCTAAATTCCAAGCATCTGCCTCTAACCCTAGGAAGCTCTTTGCCACATTCTCCTCCCTGCTGAATCCCCCCTCCTCCCTCTCTGTGGATGACTTCGTCAACCACTTTGAAAAAGAAGGTTGACGACATCCGATCCTCGTTTGTTAAGTCAAATGACACTGCCGGTCCTGCTCACACTGCCCTACCCTATGCTTTGACTTCTTTCTCCCCTCTCTCTCCAGATAAAATCTTGCGACTTGTGACTGCAGGCCGCCCAACAACCTGCCCGCTTGACCCTATCCCCTCCTCTCTTCTCCAGACCATCTCCGGTGACCTTCTCCCCTACCTCACCTCGCTGATCAACTCATCCTTGACCGCTGGCTATGTCCCTTCCGTCTTCAAGAGAGCGAGAGTTGCACCCCTTCTCAAAAAACCAACACTCGATCCCTCTGATGTCAACAACTACAGACCAGTATCCCTTCTTTCTTTTCTTACCAAAACTATTGAGCGTGCCGTCTTTAGCCAACTCTCTTGCTATCTCTCTCAGAATGACCTTCTTGATCCAAACCAGTCAGGTTTCAAGACTGGTCATTCAACTGAGACTGCTCTTCTCTGTGTCACGGAGGCTCTCCGCACTGCTAAAGCTAACTCTCTCTCCTCTGCTCTTGTCCTTCTAGACCTGTCTGCTGCCTTTGATACTGTGAACCATCAGATCCTCCTCTCCACCCTCTCCGAGCTGGGCATCTCCGGCGCGGCTCACTCTTGGATTGCGTCCTACCTGACCGGTCGCTCCTACCAAGTGGCGTGGCGAGAAGCTGTCTCCGCACCACGTGCGCTCACCACTGGTGTCCCCCAGGGCTCAGTTCTAGGCCCTCTCCTATTCTCGCTATACACCAAGTCACTTGGCTCTGTCATATCCTCACATGGCCTCTCCTATCATTGCTACGCTGACGATACACAACTAATCTTCTCCTTTCCCCCTTCTGATAACCAGGTGGCGAATCGCATCTCTGCATGTCTGGCAGACATATCAGTATGGATGACGGATCACCACCTCAAGCTGAACCTTGGCAAGACGGAGCTGCTCTTCCTCCCGGGGAAGGACTGCCCGTTCCATGATCTCGCCATCACGGTTGACAACCCCGTTGTGTCCTCCTCCCAGAGTGCGAAGAGCCTTGGCGTGACCCTGGACAACACCCTGTCGTTCTCCGCTAACATCAAGTCGGTGACCCGATCCTGTAGGTTCATGCTCTACAACGTTCGGAGAGTACGACCCTGCCTTACACAGCAAGCGGCACAGGTCCTAATCTAGGCACTTGTCATCTCCCGTCTGGATTACTGCAACTCGCTGTTGGCTGGGCTCCCTGCCTGTGCCATTAAACCCCTACAACTCATCCAGAATGCCGCAGCCCGTCTGGTGTTCAACCTTCCCAAGTTCTCTCACGTCACCCCGCTCCTCCGCACACTCCACTGGCTTCCAGTTGAAGCTCGCATCTGTTACAAGACCATGGTGCTTGCCTATGGAGCTGTGAGGGGAACGGCACCTCCGTACCTTCAGGCGCTGATCAGTCCCTACACCCAACGAGGGCATTGCGTTCATCCACCTCTGGCCTGCTGGCTCCCCTTCCTCTGCGGAAGCATAGTTCCCGCTCAGCCCAGTCAAAACTGTTCGCTGCTCTGGCACCCCAATGGTGGAACAAGCTCCCTCACAACGCCAGGACAGCGGAGTCACTCACCACCTTCCGGAGACATTTGAAACCCCACTTCTTTAAGGAATACCTGGGATAGGATAAAGTAATCCTTCTACCCCCCCTCCACCCCCCCCCAAAAAAAATAAATAAAAATAAAATAAAAATTGTAAAGTGGTGATCCCACTGGCTATAAGGTGAATGCACCAATTTGTAAGTCGCTCTGGATAAGAGCGTCTGCTAAATGACGTAAATGTAAATGTAAATGTTTTGTCTAGAAGGGATACAGCTTTTGTCCAAATTGACTTTTTGTAGCAGGTTGGGAGAATTTCCATAGCAGGTTAGAATAATTAGGTTAAGGTTAGGAAAAGTGTAGGGTTAGCTAAAATGAAAAAAATATCAATGATAAAACATTTTGAACATTTTTTTTTATTTGCTTTGTTACAGGTACACTATTCATGTCAATTTACACACTTAGTTTATACCAACTCCCCATCCCATTCGCCCTAGCCCAATATGTCCCCCAACTCCCCATCCCATTCCCCCTAGCCCAACATGTCCCCCAACTCCCCATCCCATCCCCCTAGCCCAACATGTCCCCCAACTCCCCATCCCATTCCCCCTAGCCCAATATGTCCCCCAACTCCCCATCCCATTCCCCCTAGCCCAACATGTCCCCCAACTCCCCATCCCATTCCCCTTGCCCAACATGTCCCCCAACTCCCCATCCCATTCCCCCTAGCCCAACATGTCCCCCAACTCCCCATCCCATTCCCCCTAGCCCAACATGTCTCTGTCCAAGTCTGTGTGACACCATTGTTAATTAATTGGTGTGGTGTCATCACTGAGTTCATATCCTGGACCATAGGCAATATACTAAATAACAAAGTCCAATGCTCAGCAACAATAGCAATACTGTTCCTTGTACCCACTTGAGGGGGTGTCCTCGTCATTGTCTTATGCTGAGGGCAGCATCACAGCCATATGCTAGGCTGTGTGATTATACATGGATAGCATACCTGATTATTGAGCCAATCATGATGGGGTTCCTTCTGTCGACTCGTCAAAAATCAACTTTTTACGTCAATTTGACAAAAGCTGTATCCCATCTAGACATGACCTGAAAAATGTAACGTTAAACCAGGAAATGGATCGAACCATTATGATATTTTATCTTCGTATTCTCTTATAGCTGTGCTAAGATTAGGCCTACAGATCATACGGATTTGCATTGATTTTGGAAATTACACAATACCATTGTTATGGTAAAATAATAAGGAAATACACATTAATAGAAAATGTGTTAACCCCTAATGTGACCTCATTGACCCAGTCAACTCTATCACTCTGCTGCTGATTCAAAATAAAAGTAGCAGAACTCAAAATAAAAGCGCTCTTGTTCCTAGACAACCTAGACTGGGGAAACAACATCCCCCCTTTACACTAACATCATGGAATACATCTCTGTTTAAAATATTAGTTCATGCATTTGTCATGGATCTAATCATGTGTTTGTACGTCTTAATTCAATTTCATGGCCGAGATGTGTAAACCTCACATAGCCTTCATTCTCAGGCTACGTGATATATTAAATGAAATGGGAAGCTAACACAATGTGAAATCTATCTAAGATAAGAGGTTACCTGCTAACCACAGATCGGATCAGATTACCCCACCTTTGAGCCTAAACTCAACCATAATACCAATCAAATATATCTGACCTCAGATCAGTGGTTACAGGCAGTTTCAACCCACTCCAACCAGCACATCTGGCATCTCTCTGTGTTTGCTGGTTCTGTGAGGCTGACAACACATGGCCTTATGCTGACAGCAATATTATGGTGGATTTATGCTGGCACCATGGCCTCATGCACTCTGCCTGCCGGTGCTTTGGTTATCCGCCTTTGATCCCTGGAGGAATCTGTCCGACACATTTACTGCCGTAGCTAATATAATGCATTCATTCCCACAAGTAGGCCAGAGGGGTATACTACATAGCAGGTTCAATGAGTTAGCCAGCTAACTTGCCTAAATATTTTTATATCACTTTTTTTTTTTTTGAAAGATAAGCTTGAAATTAAAATGATCTAGTTTACCCAACAACCAAAAACACATATCAAGTTTAGCATTCTTAATGAACCAGAAAATGTGTGGTTATTTCTGGTTGTTGATCAAAGTTAGCTGGCTAACTCATTGATGCTTTGTAGTATACCCCACAGGCCAGGAGCAGGAGGAGCCCCATTTAGCAGCTCTGAAGTCTGACTGGGGACCACTGGGAGAAGGTCCAGAGCTAGTCCAGACCCCAGGTAACAGGCAGTCTAGAATAGGTCTAGTCCAGACCCCAGGTAACAGGCAGTCTAGAATAGGTATAGTCCAGACCCCAGGTAACAGGCAGTCTAGAATAGGTCTAGTCCAGACCCCAGGTAACAGGCAGTCTAGAATAGGTCTAGTCCAGACCCCAGGTAACAGGCAGTCTAGAATAGGTATAGTCCAGACCCCAGGTAACAGGCAGTCTAGAATAGGTCTAGTCCAGACCCCAGGTAACAGGCAGTCTAGAATAGGTCTAGTCCAGACCCCAGGTAACAGGCAGTCTAGAATAGGTCTAGTCCAGACCCCAGGTAACAGGCAGTCTAGAATAGGTCTAGTCCAGACCCCAGGTAACAGGCAGTCTAGAATAGGTCTAGTCCAGACCCCAGGTAACAGGCAGTCTAGAATAGGTCTAGTCCAGACCCCAGGTAATAGGCAGTCTAGAATAGGTCTAGTCCAGACCCCAGGTAATAGGCAGTCTAGAATAGGTCTAGTCCAGACCCCAGGTAATAGGCAGTCTAGAATAGGTCTAGTCCAGATCCCAGGTAACAGGCCGTCTAGAATAGATCTAGTCCAGATCCCAGGTAACAGGCCGTCTAGAATAGATCTAGTCCAGACCCCAGGTAACAGGCAGTCTAGAATAGGTCTAGTCCAGACCCCAGGTAACAGGCAGTCTAGAATAGGTCTAGTCCAGTCCCCAGGTAACAGGCAGTCTAGAATAGGTCTAGTCCAGATCCCAGGTAACAGGCCGTCTAGAATAGATCTAGTCCAGACCCCAGGTAACAGGCAGTCTAGAATAGGTCTAGTCCAGACCCCAGGTAACAGGCAGTCTAGAATAGGTCTAGTCCAGACCCCAGGTAACAGGCAGTCTAGAATAGGTCTAGTCCAGACCCCAGGTAACAGGCAGTCTAGAATAGGTAGTCCAGATTCAGTCCAGACCAAGTCCTTGCGTAGACCCAGTCTAGATCTAGTCTAGACAAAGTACACCAAGTCCAAACTTAAGTCCAAACTAAGACAGTCCAAATCTATCCAGACCAAGTCCAGACCATAGAATCTCATTCTATTTCTCTGGTCCAGACCTAGTCCAGGCCATGTTTAGACAGACAATCCAAATCAAGTCTAGACCTAGTCCAAATCTATTCCAAATCTTATCTGGACCCAGTCCACACAGACAGGTCAGATCTGTTCCAGGCCCAGTCTAAACCCAGTAGAGACCCAGACCACTTTCAGTCTCATGACTCCACAGGCAGGTGAGGAGGAGTTGCATTTACACACACATGCATCAGTTTACACGGGGCCTACGGCACTTCCTTTACATCAACCGTATTCATTCATAGTTCCAGCGTTTTCACACATATTGAGTGTAGGTGTAGTCTTACTACTCGGACAATGGTTGTGTTGTAAAGTGCCAAAATATATTATATGTGTTGAGGACAAAACCCTTTTCTGACATTAGATATCCATGCCACAATGATATCATCATATACTAACTGAGTTCCACATGGCATGGGAACCAATGGAATCAATATGGGTTATTCTGTCACAATTACTCATATTCAAGCAGCACATTATCAATGTAAAAAGATATCCAGACCAGAAGTGCTTTGTGTGTGTGTGTGTGTGTGTGTGTGTGTGTACGTGCATACGCCTGCATGTGAGTGTATGTGTGTGTACAATATGGTATTTAGAGCTGGAGAGAGTGTGTGGAGACCACAACGTGTTAGTAGCTGACTGCTGGATCTGTCCACCCCCTGGCTGTCAGAGGGGGAGTTATGGGAGAGGAAGAAGGTGTGTGTGGATGATGTGGATGATGTGCAGAGTCCACTATGGGAGGGGTGTATTTCCAGCTGCTTCCAATTCACCCCCCAATGTGTGTGTAAAGCACGCTGTGTGTGTGTGTGTGTGTGTGTGTGTGTATGTGTGTGTACCCACATGAAAAATACTATAGTATACTATGGCTAAATACTATAGTAGTGTTTTTGCATACTTTACTGTAGTATTCACTGTAGTGTTTTTGCAGACTGTAGTGTTTTGCGGACATTCCTGTAGTATTTACTGTAGTGTTTTTGTGGTCTGTAAATATAACGTAGTATTTACTATAGTATTCTACAGTATACTACACAATTCTATAGTAGACGCTGTATTATTTTATAGTAAATACTGTATTCTATAGTAAATACTGTATTATTCTATAGTAAATACTGTAGTATTCTATAGTAAATACTGTATTATTCTATAGTAAATACTATATTATTCTATTGTTAATACTCTATTATTCTATAGTAAATACTGTATTATTCTATAGTAAACTGTAGTATTATATAGTAAACTGTAGCATTCTATAGTAAATACTGTATTATTCTATAGTCAATACTGTATTATTCTATTGTAAATACTGTATTATTCTATAGTAAACGGTATTATTCTATAGTAAATACTGTAGTATTCTATAGTAAATACTGTATTATGCTATGGTAAATACTGTATTATTCTATAGTCAATACTGTATTATTCTATAGTAAACTTTATTATTCTATAGTAAATACTGTATTATTCTACAGTCAATACTGTATTATTCTATAGTAAACTGTAGTATTATATAGTAAACTGTAGCATTCTATAGTAAATACTGTATTATTCTATAGTCAATACTGTATTATTCTATTGTAAATACTGTATTATTCTATAGTAAATACTATATTATTCTATAGTAAATACTGCATTATTCTATAGTAAATACTGTATTATTCTAGGGTAAATACTGTAGTATTCTATAGTAAATACTGTATTATGCTATGGTTAATACTGTATTATTCTATAGTCAATACTGTATTATTCTATAGTAAACTTATTATTCTATAGTAAATACTGTATTATTCTACAGTCAATACTGTATTATTCTATAGTAAACTGTAGTATTATATAGTAAACTGTAGCATTCTATTGTAAATACTGTATTATTCTATAGTCAATACTGTATTATTCTATTGTAAATACTGTATTATTCTATAGTAAATGGTATTATTCTATAGTAAATACTATATTATTCTATAGTAAATACTGTAGTATTCTATAGTAAATACTGTAGTATGCTATGGTAAATACTGTATTATTCTATAGTAAACTTTATTATTCTATAGTAAATACTGTATTATTCTACAGTCAATACTGTATTATTCTATAGTAAACTGTAGTATTATATAGTAAATACTGTATTATTCTATAGTCAATACTGTATTATTCTATAGTAAATACTGTATTATTCTATAGTAAACTGTAGTATTTTTTCGTGTGTGTGTGTGTGTGTGTGTGTGTGTGTGTGTGTGTGTGTGTGTGTGCGTGCTTGCTGATGGAGATGGAAGTACTGACAGACTGCTAGACACCCCCGGCCCCATGTCTTGGACTCTGTCCCAACACTCTAAACTGGCTTCCCCTCATCATCTCCTTCCCTAACCGACTGATGTCTTGGACTCTGTCCCAACACTCTAAACTGGCTTCCCCTCATCATCTCCTTCCCTAACCGACTGATGTCTTGGACTCTGTCTCAACACTCTAAACTGGCTTCCCCTCCTCATCTCCTTCCCTAACCGACTGATGTCTTGGACTCTGTCCCAACACTCTAAACTGGCTTCCCCTCATCATCTCCTTCCCTAACCGACTGATGTCTTGGACTCTGTCCCAACACTCTAAACTGGCTTCCCCTCATCATCTCCTTCCCTAACCGACTGATGTCTTGGACTCTGTCTCAACACTCTAAACTGGCTTCCCCTCCTCATCTCCTTCCCTAACCGACTGATGTATTGGACTGTGTCCCAACACTCTAAACTGGCTTCCTCTCCTTGCCTCCTTCCCTTACTGACTGATGAAAGCATTGGATCACACTGCATCACACTGCACTCACGTAACATGTAATGTCAGATCAGTGCTTGTGAAAGAAAGCAAATGAGGCAAGGGAGCTATTAAAGAATATTGGGATGCATCCCCAGTCATATGGTAATACCATTAACCTACAGATGAATCCTGCAATGGCCACAGCACTCTTGTATGTGTACATAATGGTGTATTGAGTTGAGGGAATCTAGTTGGCCTAAGTGCAAATGCAGTCAGCAAGCATAGTGAAGCATCAATACTGTAAGATTGATGGAGAATAGTATCCCAGTATTACCAGGCTGATTACTGCTGAGCTATGGTTGTACGAGGTTAGGAGAATAGGTGAATAGAACAAAGATACCATGTTTTATATTACAATAATCATGGCGTTTCAGTGGGATTTGAAGTATGTACTTTTTGTCCTGTGAAAAATAACCTATCCACAGGTTAAAGGAAGTGGTAACAAACATTAACATTAACTAACTGATAAATCCATATAGGAACTGAGGAAGACAAAACATCCTTGGATGATAACCTTCAAATGCTTGGTACGGGCACAACTTTGTCTCCACCTAGTGACAACATATCACCATAACAGATACTATATCCATCACAACTAGAGGATTCAACCCAACCACAATCTTCCACAACATTAATATCTAGTTATATGAATAGTAATATAGTATCAGATTTATTGAGTAGATAAAAACCATTAATGTAATCATATTGTACAGAACAAGTCATACAGTGCATCCCAATACCATTGTCACACCAGCTTTTACATTTTAGTCATTTAGCAGACACTTCTTTCCAGAGCAACTTACAGGAGCAATAAGGGCCAAATACCTTGCTCAATGGCACATTGACAGATTTGTTTAACCTTACAACGCTCTTCACCGATAGGCTATGTACTTCTCTCAAACATGGCCTGTGCACGTACAGCTCTCTTCATATCTTATTTTTGTTTGTACTTTTACCCCTTCTTCTCCCCAATTGGTAGTTACAGTCTTGTCCCATCGCTGCAACTCCCGTACGGACTCGGGAGAGGCGAAAGTCGAGAGGCACGCGTCCTCTGAAACACGACCCTGCCAAGCCACACTGCTTATTGACACATTGCTCGCTTAACCCGGAAGCAAGCTGCACCAATGGGTCGGAGGAAACACTGTACAACTGGCGCCCGAAGTCAGCTTGCAGGCGCCCAAAGTCAGCTTGCAGGCGCCCGGCCCGCCACAAGGAGACACTAGAGCGCGATGGAACAACGACACAGGCTGGGATCGAACCCGGCTCTGTAGTGACGCCTCAACACTGCGATGCAGTGCCTTAGACCGCTGAGCCACTCGGGAGGCCCTCCTCATATCTAAGAGTATAAATATAAACATTTTATGATGTCATAAAGTAGCAATAGTCATATACTGTAACAAAACATTCAAGACATTGACGCGAAGAGAAAACTGCTGAGATTAATAATACCAAACCATTGAATGATGTAGGAAACACACTAATAAAGTTGATCCAGTTAAAGACTACCATCAACATAAATTCAATAGCTATGACATTTTTGTTAAACAGACAAAGGCATACTTTGATTACTACAGTATACAGTATAGGAACAGCCCAGATCATATCTTATATGTTTTATTATATATTTCTTATATTATACATACTATAATGTTATATAATATTTTGACCCATTTCGATTAGAAAAATGCATGAACAGCAAGAATAGCTTTCGGTGGGCCACTTGGAGGAATAGAAAAGAATACCATCTGCATACGCGTCTTCATCTCTTTGAATAACAGCAAAACAATCAAATATATCTCATGCCTTCACAGGAATGTAGTTAGTCTTTAAAGGCAGTAGTCGATCCAAGGCTGCCTGGCTGCTCCAGAATCAATGAGAAAGAATTAGGGTTGCAGAATTCCGGGAACTTTCAACAAATTCCCTGGTTTCCCTGAAATCCCGGTTGGAGGAATCCTTGAATCAGGAGGGAATAAGCAGGAAATCCAGAAACCTCCAACCAGGATTTCTGGAGAACCAGAAAATGTATTGAACATTCTCAGAATTTTGCAACCCTACGCAGAATACTACCGGAGCACTACACAGGAGTATATACCAATATCCACCACTAGAGGAGAGTCTGTCCTCACCTCCAGAGGAGAGGACAGACTCATGACAGTTCAAACCTCAGAAGTCGCCCATAACCCCTGAATCCTAATCTAACCAGTAGGGGGAACGTAGAAAGATCTGACCCCGTATCAGTGGTAAATGACAACATGTTTCTCCAGCATAATAAAAGTGTCCGTAAAACAAGTCAGTTGGTCCTGGGATTGAAAGATGAGTGGTAGTGTAGGTTTAGCATAGCATACAACACAGAACGAGATTTGTTAGTCAAACTACGGAGGCAACACATACAGAAATGTTAGGTGCAACGTTACTCTTAGCAGCGTTTAGTGCTATTTTCATTAATATCAAGATTTGCTATCATCTATATACACATAATGGAGTTTTCACTATATCTACTCGATTATTCTGTGGGTATCAATCAACTCATGATTGTTTTTCTTTGTGATGTAGATCAAACATCGATTACCATGGGATTCCCTTTGTGCTGAACCATTAAATCGGTGTAACAAAGCTATCAGAGAATACGTGATAAAACGATGACAGAGGCACATTGTGGTCCACATCCGTGACACACTGGATATAGCACTAATTCAATGATCAACCATTCGTAAGCAGCAACACCATGAGAGTGTGTACAGTACACTTGATTCTCAGTCACAACCACTTCAGTTTGCCTTCCAGTTGTGTGGAATGTTGATAACTGTGAAATCTACAGTAAGGATTTGACTGTATTGACAACATACAGTAAGAACTACCTTACATAAACAGCAGTAGGCTTACTACAGAAAAGAACTACACCAAAATACCAAAGCATCTCTTCTTCATTGGCCTTGTCTTTGAGAGAGTGGGGGGCTGTGAATGCATCCAAGCCAAGGCAGGGGTGCAGAAGGATCCAGGCAGGGTTGGATTGTAAGGTTCAGAGGTCAGGAGGGGTTAGAGGTCAAGGTTGAGTGTTCAGCAGGCATTGTTGCTCCCTGGGCCGTGAGGCAGGATGGTGTTGGGGGGCTGGACTGTAGGGTTCAATAAGGGTCCAACTTAATCCTTCTGTGTAGGCAGCATGTGAACATCATCCCACAGATCTGAAACACACACACACACACAATTGTGAAGGTCAATCAAGGATAAAGGTCAGTCGTCATGGTAGCATAGTGGGATAGCATGAGGAGAGTGGGTTAGGGGTGAGAGGGTGAGAAAGTGTGTGGTTACTATGGGAACAGGAGTGCAGAGCAGCCATTATTGCAGCAGTGGTGTAATTGGGCCTGTGGTGGCCAGTGGTGAATGTTCCCACTATGACTGTTGTTGGAGAGAGATAATCTGTGAACAAACATTCATTTAGCAACTTCCATTTTTCAAAGGACATTTCTGTCTGAAGCACTGCCAACATTCTCAAAACCCTAATTTAGTGTTATAATCCATTAATAATTAATCCACTAATAAAATCACAAGATTAAACTGAGGGAAAATATTGGATACAATGAAATGGAAGTTTTACAAAGAAATATGATGTGAAGAATATGTTTTATGATGTTTTTTGCATTTTGTGTGAGGCATATAAAATAATAAGTAATAACAAATTATTAATGTAACATATGTAAATACTTGGAAAGGAGTCTATGGACACAAGGAGTGTGACACTTTGGGGGTTTATGATGCAAAACATTTTGCCTAGTGCACTCCAAATTCTCAACACCGAGCACAAATATCTTGCAATAGGAAGTGTTGAGACCAGCTTTACTTGAGAAAGCCCTAAACATTGCTTTTGTTGGTTACTTAATAGGTTATACATCAGATAAATTGATTGTTTATTCGAACACACTTGATATTTCTTCTCCTTAAGTACGCTTCTATAAAGTACATTCAAAACTCCACTTGTGAGTCATCTCAGTTAGAGATTTAAAATCCTATGAATACTTTGTGTGTAGGAAAAAATAAGGAAATGAAGGGCTGCTGGGATACAACAGTAGAACTTTGTAGGTACTTTGGTAATTTTCAGCTAGCGGCAGGACGGTCTAAGGGAGCTTTAGTTGCCGCTTGTTTGGATGAAGGAGCCGACATAAATAAAATGAGATGAGATTAGAGAGGATACAACAGGCCTTTACACGCGCAACATAGGCACACACACACACACACACACACACACTTGTGTTGCCAATAGCCTTAAACCCGTCACTATTTCTAACAGGATCATCCCATATCATCACTATTAAGGGATAGGGGATATGAAAGGTCTCATTGATCTGTCAGACAAAAGCAGAGTTACAGTAATACACAGGGGAAATGGCTGAGAGGTTAGGACATTGGCTGGAGGGGTGTGTGTGACGGATGACAAACGGAAGGGCTGAGATTCAATCAACAGCCCCCTCCAAGTCTTCTCCTCTCCGAGGGTATTATCGACCGGGGTCACAACGCGGGGAGTAAACTTGTCAAAGAAGGCCTTGGCGGCTCGGCACTCAGGGCGGTTTTTTACGATAACTCTAACCCTCTAACAATTCACATGACACAGTGAGAAGGAAGAGGATGACTCACAACTCACAGAAAGATGGAGGGAGAGTAGGAGGAGGAGACAGAGGAGGGAGAAAGAGACGGATGAGGAAGGAGGGAGGGAGGAGGAGACAGGGGATGGAGGAGGAAACGGAGGAGGGAGGAGGAGACGGAAGAGGGAGGAGGAGGGAGGAGGAGGAAGAAGGGAGGAGGAGGGGGAGACTGAGGAGGAGGGAGAAGGAGATGGAGGGAGGAGGAGGGAGAAGGAGGAGGGAGGAGGAGACAGAGGGAGGAGGTGACGGAGGAGGGAGAAGGAGACGGAGGAGGGGGGAGGAGACGGAGGAGGAGGAAGAGACAGAGGAGGAGGAAAGAGGGAGGGAGGAGGAGACGGGGATGGAGGAGGAAACGGAGGAGGGAGAAGGAGGGAGGAGGAGGAGGAGGAGGAGGAGGAGGAGGAGACGGAAGAGGGAGAATGAGATGGAGGAGGGAGGAGGGAGGAGGGAGGAGGGAGGAGGGAGGAGGGTGGAGGGAGGAGGGAGAAGGAGGAGGGAGGAGGAGGGAGGACGGAGGAGGGAGAAGGAGGAGGGAGGAGGAGGAGGAGGGAGGAGGGAGAAGGAGGAGATGGATGACAGAATGTGCTAAAACTTCCTTTCTGCTCGTTAGTTTATGGTTTGGAATGACGAGGAAGATTAAGAAAGTAGTTTCAATGAGAAATTCATTGTACAGGTTTCTTTCAAATCTGGTGAAGCACACCTGTCGTTCGCTTTTATCTATGGGCATTAATCTCATAGTCTAGTCTGTGGGAGCACTTCAGTAAACTGTTTGTTCTGCTCATGACCTCCTTGGATTGTGAATAATGTTGTCAAGCACTTTCAGCCATGCAAAGGTCAAAGGTCAACATGCATGTGGAGGTCAGCCTGGTGTCCCTATCGGGGTGGGCGTCGCTCGGTGGTACCGAGAATAAAGCACAGGCCAGGAAAAATAGCATGTATGATCTCTGATCAACTGTCTATGTTTTCTTCACACACACACACACACACACACACACACACACAAACACACAAAAACACAATAGAAATACACACATACAGACACCAACACAGAACAAACATAGAAATGTTCACATAGACACAAACATAGAACACATTTTCCCACAATGCCCTCCAACCTTGTCCTGTCCCCACTGAGTGTGACCAGACAGAGGCTTAGCCAATCACACGGCAGAGAAGTCCTCCTCCTCTTCTTTATACAGCAGATAGATAAAGCAGGCCGTCAACATGGCCCCGGCCAGCTACAGAGGTCACACACACACAAACACACAGAGAGAGAAATACAAGCACGTACAGAACACACACACAGACATTCATAGACACACATGTAAACACACACGCATGCATACACACAGACATACATAGACACACACACATACACACACAGAGGGGTTAGTGACCTATATTAAACAAAGTATAGGGGGATACTGAAAGAGGACAGAGACTAAATTGATTAGCGTACACACAACCAAACTAAGAACAAAGGTACAGAGACTATTAATATTTCAATTATTAAAGACAGAGAGGAACAGTTGAAACAGAGATAGTACACACAGAGACATCACTGACAGACTGACATTACTGACATACAATCAGACAGAGACACCTTCAAGCCCTAGAGAGAAGAGCCCATTTAGATCAAAAGCTGGTCTAAATTAGTTTGGGACAAGATGGGTGATTTGTCGATGGACCGCTAACACATATTAATGATATAGCTAGATTTCTTACCCGTGTACGCTTCATGTGTGTGTGGAATAATGTCAGCATATCATTTTGGAATATATTGTCTAATATTCTTTCTAATAGGGGGAGGGGCTTTTGGGCTCATTAAAAATTTGTTATTCTTAGGCACCCCGAATTCTCATGTTGACAGTCTCTACGGTGACATGATCACATGACTCCTATGTGGAATTCTAGGAGAAAAGCTATGGGAACACAGAGAAGAGTGGGAACCCTAGTTGGTTGGAAAGAGTAGCCAAGATGGAACCAGTACTGTATGTTCAGGTTTGGGCTAAGCTAGGGTTGGGGGGATATACAGTATGTGTAATCTAATATTGTGATATTTGACATTGACTATATAGCGTGAAGTGCAAGACTGTACTCTATTTGAACTTCACAAATCAAAACTGTGCAGTTTTATCAGTTAGGCTGTATCAATATGTTAAATTAAATCGAAATGAATTATCTAAGCCTTGTTTTGTCACCATACAAAGATCATTTATTGAGAATACGACTATAATATTGTAAATAAGAAAATAAATGGCACAGTCTGAAATGATTTAGTCATTAATGGCGTGAAGTGGTACCACAGCTAGATCGAAGATTTCTTGCTCCTGACCGCAAAACATCTAGCCTGGTCCCAGATGTGTTTGTGCTGTATTGTGTGCTGTATATAACTGACTCATGTAGCATGACTAGAGTTGGCTAGACAGCACAAACTAATCTGAGATTTGGCTACTAAACATCACCGTACTTTAAAAACAAACCTCTCAACCCGAACATCACATCCCAAGCTTGACGAAAACACCAATCTATGAACTGCATTGGCTGAACCGTAAACCATTTTCAGGAGATCGATCCATGTTTGGGGGATGGAGATTTCAGTCCAGTCCCTGTGTAATTTGTTTGCAGAGAGCAGATCGATTGTGGAGAGCAGCCGCCCCATCCAACAGTTATTACAAAGCATGCTGGGAGAGAAAGGTATACCGTTTCCTGTCCATGGCCCCATCTCAATTTATCTTTCCTTGATTCTTTATATCCTATCTCATCACCTCCTTTTCAAAACACATTAGGCTGACGGGAGGGACCTTTCTATTCCGATACTGCTGAGAAGGGTTAGGGTTATATCGATCATAAACCTTTATACTGTAAACGACATGAGTTTCAAGTATGGAAATGTGAAGTGCACATTTGGACTCACAGGTGTGCGGTTTGCTTGTACGACATCAAAGCAGTATTCATTATAATCCTCAACGTCTCATCTTTCAGAACACATAGACTCCTCTCGATTTACAGCATTTCCCTCACTCAGACAATAACAAATGTGCAAACATAGCCCAATTAGCGGGAGGGATGGGGGCATCTTCTTGTCGCGAGCAGTGCTCAAGTTCATAACGGCTGTCAGTCAAAACCCATACAGCGCTGTGAACAGGAGAACCTGAGCCCTGACGTCATGTATAGCATGTTACTGTACAGCTACTTCGTTCCAATTCAGGCACTTATCAATGACAAAATCTGCCATTTTTAACCTGTATACGGTGGAAAGGGCTACGAGCTTGGTCCATCTGAGGCCTCAGCAAATCAAATCACAGAATGTGAATGGGATCAGATTACAGCTGAGAGGATAGAGCAGGGGTAATAGAGTGCATTGAAAGGTTGTCTGACCGGTAATAGGAGTTACTGGGTGCATGTTTGGGGTAATAGGAAGATTATAGCCACATTTATGTTTATTTAAATATATACACTACCAGTCAAAAGTTTGGACACACCTACTCATTCAAGGGTTTTTCTTTATTTGTACTATTTTCTACATTGTAGAATAATAGTGAAGACATCAAAACTACGAAACAACACATATGGAATCATGTAGTAACCAAAAAAGTGTTAAACAAATCCAAATATATTTTATATTTGAGATTCTTCAAATAGCCACCCTTTGCCTTGATGACAGCTTTGCAAACTCTTGGCATTCTCTCAACCAGTTTCATGAGGTAGTCACCTGGAATGCATTTCAATTAACAGGTGCCTTCTTAAAAGTTAATTTGTGGAATTTCTTTCCTTCTTAATGCATTTGAGCCAATCAGTTGTGTTGTGACAAGGTAAGGGGGGTATACAGAAGATAGCCCTATTTGGTAAAAGACCAAGTCCATATTATTGCAAGAACAGCAAAAATAAGCAAAGTGAAACGACAGTCCATCATTACTTTAAGACATGAAGGTCAGTCATTATGGAACATTTCAAGAACTTTGAAAGTTTCTTCAAGTGCAGAACCCAGAATTACCTCTGCTGCAGAGGATAAGTTCATTAGAGTTACCAGCCTCAGAAATTGCAGCCCAAATAAATGCTTCACAGAGTTCAAGTCACAGACACATCAACTGTTCAGAGAGGACTGCGTGAATCAGGCCTTCATGGTCGAATTGCTGCAAAGAAACCACTACTAAAGGACACAAATAATAAGAAGAGACCTGCTTGGGCCAAGAAACACAAGCAATGGACATTAGACCGGTGGAAATGTGTCCTTTGGTCTGGAGTCCAAATTGGAGATTTTTGGTTCCAACCGCTGTGTCTTTGTGAACGGATGATCTCACCATGTGTAGTTCCCACCGTAAATCATGGAGGAGGAGGTGTTATGGTGTGGGGGTGCTTTGCTGGTGACACTGTTTGTGATTTATTTAGAATTCAAGGCACACTTAACCAGCATGGCTACCACAGCATTCTGCAGCGATACGCCATCCCATCTGGTTTGGGCTTAGTGGGACTATCATTTGTTTTTCAACAGGACAATGATCCAACACACCCCCAGGCTGTGTAAGGGCTATTTTACCAAGAAGGAGAGTGATGGAGTGCTGCATCAGATGACCTGGCCTCCACAATCCCCCGACCTCAACCCAATTGAGATGGTTTGGGATGAGTCGGACGGCAGAGTGAAGGAAAAGCAGCCAACAAGTGCTCAGCATATGTGGGAAATCCTTCAAGACTGTTGGAAAAGCATTCCAGGTGAAGCTGGTTGAGAGAATGCCAAGAGTGTGCAAAGCTGTCATCAAGGCAAAGGGTGGCTATTTGAAGAATCTCTAATATAAAATATATTTTGATTTGTTTAACAATTTTTTGGTTACTACATGATTCCATATGTGTTCTTTCACAGTTTTGATGTCTTCACTTTTATTCTACAATGTAGAAAATAGTAAAATATAAAGAAAAACCCTTGAATGAGTAGGTGTGTCCAAACTTTTGACTGGTACTGTATATTTTTGTGGAAAGCCTTTTATTATGTGGATATATTTTGAGACTGATATAAAAAAGTGTATTTTTTAAGCAATAGTCTCACCTCTTAACCCGTTACTCTACTAAGACAAACAAGCAAAGGTTACCTTGCCATCTCTCTCCCTTTCTGTTCACAATCTCTATTGAGCTTGTCCCCACCTATCCATCAAGATACTAGCTAGCATTGAAAACATTTCAACAGTAAGGCTACCAATATCCACAGTAGCAGATTACATCCACTATTATCACAACATTATATTGATATCCATGAAATCTGTGATACCACAAATCCCCCAAAACAACATGATAGTTTGTGGTAGTCTGATAGTGATAGCTTGTGTCTGTAGTGAGGTGCTACCACAGAACTATAATAACGGCTCATCATTTCCTGTTAATAAAGCCACTGGTCAGTGTTGGGGGACCTACCTGTAGACAGGCCACTCCTATCCCCACAGCTCCAATGATCAGCAGGTGGTCAGCCAGGAACTGCTCCAGCTTGGTGATGCAGCCACCCTGTGGGGCAGAGGTTACAGGTCAGGGGTCAAATCACTTCACACACACACACGAGCCCACACATGTATGATGCATACTCACGCACGCACACACGCACAAACACACACATACATACACAGACACACCTGATTGGTGTAGTCAGTGTCTATCATATTTACATCAATCCAAGTCCTTGAGGGGGTGTGAACAAGGAGAATTGGAATTGGACTATGCTCTTCATTTACTATAGTATACTTATCAACCCTACCCTCTCTGGCTCTGTCTATGGCCCGTCTCCACATTGCTGCAGCAGAACAAAGAGCATCTTTGGTGAATGTGTGTGTGTGTGTGTGTGTGTGTGTGGTATAGAGTTACACTGCAGAGAACAAACTACAGTAAGATAAAGGGCGGAGGAGTGGAGAGAACAGTGGGACGCATTAGGTCTCTCTCAGGAGGCTCCTTCTCTGACCACACACACACACACGTACACATGCACAGTCACTCAGATGTGGGTAGAGGGGGCATTGAGGAGTCATGGATGGATGGAGTGCACGTAAACATCCATGTACAGTCACCTCCGTATATATCCGGTGTCATCCTGTTTTACCAAAGAGCTTTGACTGAGAGGGTTGTTTCAAGCCATGTTGTGAGTCACAGTTCTGAGGACATTTCAAAAACATCTCAGCTTCCCAGACAAGTGAAAACACATTGACGAGCACATTTTGAACCCAAGTGTTTTCTGAGTGTGTGGGGAGCTGTCAACCGTAGCTGACTTCCTAAATGCACAGTAAATATTTCAGTTCCACCCATATAAACTTTGTTTCATTTTCTCAAGGTTTCCCTCCTCTGAACTGGAGTGACACTGACAAGTGGAGTGATAAGAGCGGGAACCAAGGAGCGTGACGTGTGTGTGCGTGTGTGTGTGTGTGTGCGTGCATGTGTGTGCGTGTGTGTGAAAGAGAGAAATGAGCACAGACTTCTCCTGCTTGTCACAGATAAAAGCGAAAGAAGCATCTCAAATATTTTATTAATTTCTCAGAGCGCTTATGCTATCAGCTGTTACTGATAAGAAAGCCTGTCAAATAGAGAAAAGTGGTTGGCAAAAGTGACTTTCCAAACCAGAGTGTTGGACTGTTTTAGTTTCATAGACAGAATAAGTATGGATGTAGTGGAGCTCTGAGGGACATATCAACTTCCTGACCCCATTTCAGACATTAGGAATCATATGATGCATAGACCAATACAACCTTTCGGTCCTGAAATATTGATCAAGTGTTCTATGTCGAGATCCATTTATATTTTTGAAAGATTCTTTTAAGGAATATTTTAGGATCCAACTTGAATTGTATTGATCCATTAGATATGAACAAATGTTTAAATCTGAAATAATTATTAACTGTTCCAGTCCACTGACAGTGCTGGGCTCTGCTCTCATTGCTATCGAATAGAATGACAACATAACACATTTTTACTGTGAAAATGTCCAGTTGCGACACCCTGAAGTCCATTGTAACCCATTCAGCACATATTTACTGTTGAATAGAATGACGATTTTCCAATGGTCACACCCACCTCAGTCTTGTAGATGTTGGACGGGTGGTCTCTGCAGCCACAGAGGGTGGTGATGGTCTTACAGCAGCTGTCCGGGACCACCCTGCGCTCCGACTCAGCCGAGGTCACATACACACTGTGCAGCCAATCAAACGAGTTGTTGCTGCCACAGCACTTGAACTGGCCAATGGAAGAAGAAGAGTGGAATTGTGTTTACCATAAGCTACACTTAGTGGTTGTCTGAAAACCATCACATTTATTTAAAATCAATCAACAAAATATTGACTAGGCAGAAAAAACACATCACATTACAGACATTTTTTTGTAAACCAAGTCATCTTGCATCATACTGTAGCCCTATAGTGGACGTGACCTTGCATATGATTAACATTGAACCTCACATGCTTCGAGGTGAACAGGGATGATAGTGTGTGTGCGTGTGTGCATGCATGTACTACGGCGGCTTTATCGGTTGAGTGTAGCAACTAGCTACCATAACTCATGTAAACCAGCTTTACCACTGGTGCTCCTGTCCCTTCAAGAAAAACTAAGGCTCATGGGAGATGGCGTCCTTACATCCTGCTGTAGTCTGTCCACGGCCAGGGTGATGGCCTCTTTCCCTGGCTGGGCGTAGTTCTCTGTCATGGTCTGATTCAGGTGCTGCTTCAGCTCCTCACTGAGCTAGGGGAGGAAGAGAGAAGAGAGAGAGAGAGAGAGAGAGAGAGAGAGAGAGAGAGAGAGAGAGAAGAGGGGGGGGGGGGGAGAGAGAGAGAGAGAGAGAGAGAGAGAGAGAGAGAGAGAGAGAGAGAGAGAGAGAGAGAGAGAGAGAGAGAGAGAGAGAGAGAGAGTGAACACCTCAGTTAGAGTGATAGAGGAGAGTGAAGTGGGGTTGTCTTGCTTGTGTCAGAGCTTATCTTTACATTTATCTGAACCTCAACTCAACTCCATTCACTTGAAAGTGAATAAGATCTCCCCTCACCAGGATATTGAGTCTACCATTCATTTCTGATTATACTGAATGAGACAGATGTGTGTGAGATTAGGATGATCTCAGGGCTCAGGGTTGAGGTCTGTCTGGAGATCAGGGCCTTTACACAGGTATCACACACACAACAGGCAAGCATATGCACGCGTGCACACACACACACACAAGCGACTACTCAAATGCAATGGAGAGGAAAGGGAGGAAGGGTTATGTATAGAAAACAGACCTGGGTTCAATAAGTACTTATTTTATTTTAAACACATTAGCTGTGCTTGACTGAGCTTGACTAGCGCAATGGAACCAAGGAACTGCACTCCAGGCTCAATGAATAGATCAAAGTATTTTAAAAGAAAATAAATACGAGGGGGAGGGAGAGGAGGGAGGAAGAGGGAGGAAGGATACACAAGATGATGAAAGATGAAGGTGGAGAAGTAGTCACTCACCCTCTGGTAATACACATAGGCCAGGACTCCTGCCACCAGCTCTATGAGAAAGATCAGCAACAGACAGCAGAAATACTGGAGAGAGAGAGAAGGGGGGGAGAGAGAGAGGGGAGAGAGAGAGAGAGAGAGAGAGAGAGAGAGAGAGAGAGAGAGAGAGAGAGAGAGAGAGAGATAGAAAGAAAAAAAAGAGAGAGAGAGAGAGAGAGAGAGGGGGAGAGAGAGAGAGAGAGAGAGAGAGGAGAGAGAGAGAGAGAGAGAGAGAGAGAGAGAGAGAGAGAGGGGGGGAGAGAGAGAAATAAATCAGTCTTAACACAGTTCAGTTCAACAATTACAGGCAAAACTCTCTCTTGTTTATAAGACAAAATGCTGCATTAATTGCATGTCTCTGTTTAGAACAGTCACACTTAAGATCTTTCCGAACACTCACTCTTAGACTCCTACCAAAAGACACTCTGTTATTGTGACAATGCAGATATAAAGCGTTCCATCAAGTGTCTTCGTATTGTCACGCACCCGCATTCCCAAAGCTGACAGAGAGAAAGAAAAAAGAACAGAGGAATAGAGAGCAATGTGACAGTGTGCAGAATAAGGGCAAATGAATGAGGGGAAATGAATGAGGTGAAATGAATGAGGGCAAATTAATGAGGGGAAATGAATGAGGGGTGTGAGATGACTGTCATATTTGTCCTAGCAGAAAAAGAGAGGGGGATAGGGAGAGAACAGAATGTAGAGGGAGTGGGATACCTTTCATATTTGAGAAAGAGAGAGAGAGGTTTTGATTTCTGCCCCAGACATGCTGTTGACAGCTAAATGTACTGAGAACTAAGAGAGACATAAAACACCTCTCTAGATCCTGAGGGAACAACAATGAACAGAACACCACAAACCCTGCAACACCTCCAAACCAGTACTCAGTAAAAAAAAACTGAAACACCTCCAAACCAGTATTCAGTAAAAAACCCTGCAACACCTCCAAACCAGTACTCAGTAAAAGAAAACTGCAACATCTCCAAACCAGTACTCAGTAACAAACCCTGCAACACCTCCAACAGCAATATTGACAGAATCATAAAGCTTTGATCCAGAGATTAGCTACTGTATGATTATGTTGATATGGACGTAAAATCCAGGCTTCATTGGAGACAAAATACAGGTAAGACTTTCTTTGAGTCTCTTCTGGAAAATGAATCATAATAATAAATGGGATGTAAACTGCCTTTCAATAATGAGTTCTAATTGATGCACTGGAGGCATAAATAAATGTATATTCACTCCTATGGATCATCAGCCATTATGAATTAATCAAGTGTTATAATGCATCCAAAACCCACCCAACAAATTTCTAAAAGGAGCTATGAGCTGTTATGGATGCTTATAGCAATGCTTATAAAATCTATGCTACGGGGTGATATAACTAAGGTGCTATAAACGAATCTACTGTGGGTGTTTCATAGAAATCGTTACCACAGAATACAACATTAATAGAAAAACACTTTGGTAAAACAAAACCATCATTAGTATGCTACTGGAGAAGGAGAGAGGCTTAAAATAACAAACAAGTCTCAGTGGACTAAATAGCACCTTATTAGCTCATTAGTCTGGGAAGATATCTGTATTTATATCAATGAGAAATGGGGGTGGCTGGGGGGTAGGCGGTTCCAACCAACCATTATCTCCTGTATCATTGTGATATAACACTGTTTGGATTTAACAGCAGAGTATGTAAATGGTGAGTATGTTTCGCCTACACACACACACACACACACACACACACACACACACACAGCACACACACACACAGCAAGAATGGACTAACAAGACTGGTGGTTGAGCTTTTTGGAGAGCTATACACACACACGCACACACACACACACACACACAAACAAACACACACACAAAACACACTCACACACACAATTAATCAAACAAAAACTTAAAAAATGTTTTTATTTATTTAACCTTTATTTAACCAGGTAAGCCAGTTGAGAACAAGTTCTCATTTACAACTGCGACCTGGCCAAGATAAAGCAGAGTGTCACGATCGTCTAACAGAGATGAGGACCAAGGCGCAGCGTTGCAGGCAAACATACTCTTTATTAGAGACACGATCAAAAACAACAAAACGAAAACGTGACAGTTCACGGTCTAACACAACCGACTAGAAACAAAATCCCACAAACACGAATGAGAAACAGACTGTTTAAATATGGCTCCCAATCAGAGACAACCAACGACAGCTGACACTCGTTGCCTCTGATTGGGAGTCACTCTAGCCAACATAGAAATAGCACCCATAGAAACAAAACACATGATCTACACACCCTGGCTCAACATAACAGTGTCCCCAGAGCCAGGGCGTGACAGTACCCCCCCCTAAAGGCGCGGACTCCGACCGCGTCAACCAAATAACACAGGGGAGGGACCGGGTGGGCACTCCGCCTAGGCGGCGGATCCGGCTCCGGGCCTGATCCCCGCTCCAACCCCCCAAAGTACCCCTGGTCCGGTCTGGCCCCGCTGGCCGGAGCTGGACTGCACACTGATGGAGCGGATTGCTCTAGCTCCGGCGTAAAACATCTGACCAGTGCCGAACCAGGCACCAGTGGAACAGGCACGGGCCGTGCCGGACTGACGACGCCCACCACTGGCCTGGTGTGGAGAACAAGCACGGGCCGTGCTGGACTGACAACGCACACCACTGGCTTGGTGTGAGGAGCAGGAGTGAGCCGAACCGAGCTGATGAAACGCACCACTGACTTGGTGCGGGGAGCAGGAACGGGCCGAGCCGGGCTGACGAAGCGCACCACTGACTTGGTGCGGGGAGCAGGAACGGGCCGAGCCGGGCTGACGAGCGCACCACTGACTTGGTGCGGGGAGCAGGAACGGGCCGAGCCGGGCTGACGGGCGCACCACTGACTTGGTGCGGGGAGCAGGAACGGGCCGAGCCGGGCTGACGGGCGCACCACTGACTTGGTGCGGGGAGCAGGAACGGGCCGAGCCGGGCTGACGAAGCGCACCACTGACTTGGTGCGGGGAGCAGGAACGGGCCGAGCCGGGCTGACGAGCGCACCACTGACTTGGTGCGGGGAGCAGGAACGGGCCGAGCCGGGCTGACGAAGCGCACCACTGACTTGGTGCGGGGAGCAGGAACGGGCCGAGCCGGGCTGACGAAGCGCACCACTGACTTGGTGCGGGGAGCAGGAACGGGCCGAGCCGGGCTGACGAAGCGCACCACTGACTTGGTGCGGGGAGCAGGAACAGACCGGACCGTACTGGGGACACACACCACTGGCCCTACACCGGGATCTGGAACGGGCCGGACCGGACTGGTAACACACCCCAGTACCTCTCGCCGTGCCTCTACACCTTCCATCCCCTCTTCGACCAGTGGCCCCCGTAACCTGGCGGCCTCCTCTGCCCACCACAACTGGACCAAGCAGCGAGTCGAGGAGCCATCGCCAGGGAGATCCCTAGCAGATCTCTGTGGCAGCCTCGACTGGGTCAAGCCGAGTCTAACAGAGATGAGGACCAAGGCGCAGCGTTGCAGGCAAACATACTCTTTATTAGAGACACGATCAAAAACAACAAAACGAAAACGTGACAGTTCACGGTCTAACACAACCGACTAGAAACAAAATCCCACAAACACGAATGAAAAACAGACTGTTTAAATATGGCTCCCAATCAGAGACAACCAACGACAGCTGACACTCGTTGCCTCTGATTGGGAGTCACTCTAGCCAACATAGAAATAGCACCCATAGAAACAAAACACATGATCTACACACCCTGGCTCAACATAACAGTGTCCCCAGAGCCAGGGCGTGACACAGAGCAGTGTGGTAAAAACAACAACAACACAGAGTTACATATGGAATAAACAAAACGTACAGTCAATAACACAATAGCAAATCTATATACAGTGTGTGCAAATGTAGTAAGTTATGGAGGTAAGGCAATAAATAGGCCATAGTGCAAAATAATTACAATTATAATTTAGTATTAACACTGGAGTGATAGATGTGCAGAAGATGATGTGCAAATAGAGATACTGGGGTGCAAATGAGCAAAATAAATAACAATGTAAATAACAATATGGGGATGAGGTAGTTGGATGGGCTAATTACACCTGTGTACAGGTGCAGTGATCGGTAAGGTGCTCTGACAACTGATGCTTAAAGATAGTGAGGGAGATAAGTGTCTCCAGCTTCAGAGATTTTTGCAGTTCGTTCCAGTCATTTGCAGCAGAGAACTGGAAGGAATGGCGACCAAAGGAGGTGTTGGCTTTGGGGATGACCAGTGAGATATACCTGCTGGAACGCATACTACGGGTGGGTGTTGCTATGGTGACCAATGAGCTAAGATAAGGCAGGGATTTGCCTAGAAGTGATTTATAGATGACCTGGAGCCAGTGGGTTTGGCAACGAGAGCGTACAGGTCACAATGGTGGGTAGTATAGTAGTGATAGACTCCATCCAATTTGCTGAGTAGAGTGTTGGAGGCTATTTTGTAAATGACATCGCCAAAGTCAAGGATCGGTAGGATAGTCAGTTTTACGAGGTCATGTTTAGCAGCATGAGTGAAGGAAGCTTTGTTGTGAAATAGGAAGCCGATTCTAGAGTTAACTTTGGATTGGAGATGCTTAATGTGAGTCTGGAAGGAGAGTTTACGGTCTAACCAGACACCTAGGTATTTGTAGTTGTCCACATATTCTAAGTCAGACCCGCCGAGAGTAGTGATTCTAGTCGGGCAGGCGGGTGCAAGCAGCATTCGATTGAAGAGCATGCATTTAGTTTTACTGGCGTTTAAGAGCAGTTGGAGGCCACGGAAGGAGTGCTGTATGGCATTGAAGCTCGTTTGGAGGTTTGTTAACACAGTGTCCAATGAAGGGCCAGATGTATACAAAATGGTGTCGTCTGCGTAGAGGTGGATCTGAGAGTCACCAGCAGCAAGAGCGACATCATTGATATACACAGAGAATAGAGTCGGCCCGAGAATTGAACCCTGTGGCACCCCCATAGAGACTGCCAGAGGTCCAGACAACAGGCCCTCCGATTTGACACATTGAACTCTAAATGAAGCAACAAACACACACTCCCACACACACACAGGGGCAAATTAGGCACACCTGTCGGAGAGGCGGGACACAAAGCGTTTGGTGTGCAGCGTGGCGCTCAAGGCCATTACCGGGAGACAGATGCTCATTCCCAGCCTGCCGCTGATCTGATGTGTGGAGGTGAGGAAAAACAAAGCTATGCCAAAACCATTGTTTATCACACACACACAAACACACACACACACACACACACACACAGCTGCAGGGGAGCCATAATTTAGGACAGCATAGTCTATAACAGAGTTAAAGCAGCCATTCCATCTTTACCTTGCCCACTAACAGGCTATACACACACGTGCACCCGCATAGGCACATGCACAAGCACACACACACCACATCATCACAGTGTGTTTGTGTGGTAATGCCAGAATATTGGGTTATGGCAGATGGAGGATGGTGGGAGGTGTATTATTACACACCACACTAAAGATAATTCTTAACAGCCATTGTTGATTGGCATTAACATTGTATTATATTTTATTCTACCGCGACAGACACACAAACACACACACACACACACACATCTCTCTTTCCCACCTACAACCCCCCCACCCCATAGTGATCTGACGAAAACCAACTCTTCACTCATCCCCCGCACACAACCCTCCCCTTTAAACACACACACACACGCTCACCCTAACCCCACAACAAAAACACACCCTCCACCCACCCAAACCACCCCTCTCCCCCCTCCATCAGGTTCATGTATCACTACTAATGCCTGACTATAAATAGAGTTAGTGGCTCACCTCCGGCCTGGCTTGTCTCTTTAAAAGAATGAGGACAGTATGGGGCTTGTCAGCTCATTTGTCAGCTCCCAGCATACACACATACACAGACAGACGCACGCACACACAGACGCACACACACGCACAAAAGAGAAAGTCACAAGTGGGGACGTGAGAGCAGGGGTGCAGGGAAGGAGCGGCAGGGCCAGGGACGTTTCAAAGGAAACAGGTATCTGGGTTAAGGGAAAACATACAATGTACCCAAAAGTGCTGAGTGCAACCAAGGTGAGTTTGAATTGGAATAAACTGATGTTATAAATGAACATTCTCTTAGAGAGTACAGAGTGCAGATAGTTCCATTCTCATTCTTGTTTCATGGTGTGCTCTCGTTTTACCAGTCACCTGTAGCTACAGTATATAACCAGCCCATTTCTAATGCAAACACCAACACTGCCATTAAAGAGATATCTCACCCAAACTACAGTGTTAGTTAGTGTCTTACCCTGAAAGTTATCTATGAGCCGTACACTACATTCAATATAATGCGTCTAACTAATGTTGTAATGTGTGCAAACTATCCCTTTAATCAACATAAACATTCAGAAGACCCAGGGGCCTTCCAGAAAGCCTGGGGCCTAGAGTAGTCACCCTGCCCAGGGAGGGCTTCCTCACCGTGGACAGGCAGCTCCTCTGCTCCCTGATGACGGCGCAGCAGCCCAGGAAGCCCGTGACCATGACCAGGGCCCCGGCCAGGATGAGGATGTAGGCGGACACGGCGAAGGTGCTGGAGGCCAGCAGGCTCAGGTAGTCACTCTTGTCTATCAAGGTCCAAATGCCCACGCCCATCACCGCCGCTCCACCAACCTGAGGAGAGAGACAGGTTGATGTCATGTGTTCCCATATGTTTGCTTTGGCACTAAATGTTTCATGCCAATAAAGCCAATTGAATTGCATTGAATTGAATTTAATTTAATTTAATTGAACTGAATTGAGACGGAGAGAGAGTGGGAGAGGTGACAGGAGGGGTGTGAGGGGGGAGAGTGAGTCAGAGAGGGAAAGGAGAGATAAATAAAGACAAAGAGAGGGGAAAAGAGAGATAGAAAGACAAAGAGAGGGGGAACGAGAGATAGAAAGACAAAGAGAGGGGGAAAGAGAGATAGAAAGACAAAGAGAGGGGGAAAGAGAGATAGAAAGACAAAGAGAGGGGGAAAGATAGATAGAAAAACAAAGAGAAGGGGAAAGAGTGATAGAAAGACAAAGAGGAGCACGACAGAGAGAGAGAACGCTGTGTCAATAAAGTGAGTCAGAGAGGAAGGGGATATACACAAAAACAGTGAGAGAGAGAAAGGAAGAGAAAGAGAGAGCGAGAGAAAGGAAGGAAGAGAGCGGAGTGACAAAAAAGGAGAGCGAGCCAAACAGAGTCGGAGTGGAGTGATTTGTTTCCATAAACAGTGGTGGCCACATCAGAGGGGTGACGTGGCAATGCCCTTAATCTGTTTTCCCCATCTCTGTCATCTATGTCACACCCGGACATGCAGGAAATCCCTGGGAGAGTCTCTCCTATTCAGCCTCCGATCCCTTTCCTCCTCCTCTATACGCCAAGCCCCTACTCCCAAACAACAAACACTGCTGCTACAGATGTAGGATCTTAATTTGATCACCCTGTTGCACAACTTTCCTGCAATGCAGGAAATGTAAAACTTGTAGCATATTTGAGGTCTAAAAAGGCTTCTGACATTTATAATTTCCACTTTGAAATGTCAGACTTGATTTTCCCTTATGAAAAATGTCCATTAATTATAATTCTCATAATAATTCACATTTCCTATTGCTGCAGGATTATTTTCCTGCTGTAGCAAACTGCCCCAAATTCAGGTCCTACATTTGTAGTGCTAAAACACCATGCCAGGGGAAAATGTGATAGATTAAAGGAATGGGCAACTCTGGAGTATTAGTATGGAGTATCTTTGGGTGCAGAGTTACAATCTAGAGAAACGGGCAGGCTGGGGCTGTGGCCATTGGGTAAAGTGGGAGGTATTACTATTATGCACTGTGGGGTTTGAAGGGAAGCCTTTGGGTTAGTGTGAAATGTGAAGCGAGAGATATAAAAGAGACTACTTGAAGTGTCAAATCAGAGGCGGAAGAAAGGAAACTCTCAGTGAATAACAATGACCTGGTCCTTTGGGGATCACGTCTTTGTTTTAAATCTTTTTCACTTTTGTTAACTTTCCACAATAACAAATAAATACATGTGGTGGCCTGGTGCCTAGGCTCTAGCTCAGTGGGCTAACACAGTCATGTACTACACAGGAGACTCATGTTCGAACCCTGTCTGTCACACATGCTATATTTGTCCACTCTGTCTTGCAGCCAAGTTACAGCATTTTTTCTCATTGTACAGCATGGGCACTGGGAGGCGCAAGTCTAGTTGAGGGAGCATGACAGTGGAAAGTTGAAGAGAGAGAGAGCGATAGAGCCCTACCTCCCTCTCTGTCTCCCTCCATGTGTCTCTCTCTCCCCACCCATCCACAGCTCCCCAGCTCTTCAGAACTTGTTTGAATCTGATCCCTTACTCTGCAGACACTGTTTTCAGGCCTAAGGGCCCAGCAGCATATAGCTTTAATAGCTAACTGTATTATTAAACATTAAACATACACAGGCTGCCAGGGACCAGGTTTGATCCACAGCACCTCGGTCCAACACCGACAGGCCATAAATATTAGAGTACACTGGGCCAAGTCCATTTCTTAGCGCTCCTAAATGTAATCCCCCACTGTTTTTTCTCTCCCTCTATCCTCTCTCTGTAACTCTCTCTCTCTCTTTCTCTCTCTCTTTCTCTCTCTCAATTCAATTCAAGGGACTTTATTGGCATGGGAAACATATGTTTACATTGCCAAAGCAAGTGAAATGGATAAACAAAAGTGAAATGAACAATAAAAAGTGAACAGTAAATATTACACTCACACAAGTTCCAAAAGAATAAAGACATTTCAAATGTCATATCATGTCTATATACAGTATTGTAACGATGTGCAAATAGTTAAATAGTTTCTCTCTCTCTCCCTTTCTCTCCCCTTTCCCTCTCTTTCCTCATGGTAACTCTCTCTCTCTCTCTCTCTCTCTCTCTCTCTCTCTCTCTCTCTCTCTCTCTCTCTCTCTCTCTCTCTCTCTCGCTCTTCCTCTCTCTTTAGCCTAAGAAAGAGCAACATAAGAAGCCACACAAGAAGTCTAACTAGCTTCCTTTGATGTAAAACCTGTCAAATATCATTCTTCCTTATGCATGCCTTTGTGGACGTTAACCCAATTCACTCTCTCTCTGAGTCCCCTCTTTAATAAATAAACTATGAACCTGTCACTGGAAGAAAAGTATTGTTTCTGTGTACTAGAGGTTTAATACAGCCTTTTCCCAGATCTGTTTTGTGCTGTAAAGCCAACTCACTTGGTCTTTGGCAGTACAACACAAAAATATCTGAGACCGGGCTAGCTTACCGGGCTAGCTTACCGGGCTAGCTTACCGGGCTAGCTTACCAGGCTAGCTTGCTACTCACCCATTAGAGAAAGTTGAAGACAAACAGGAGGGCTTGCTAATTTGCTATAGCCTGATCCCAGATCTGTTTGTGCTGTATAGCCAACTCCTATGGCCATCTCCTATGGCCAACTCCCATGGTTGTTGGCTAATGCAGCACAAACAGATCCAGGGTACCTTGCTAGTGCTGCTCACCCAGAAGAGGACGTTGAAGACGAAGAGGAGGTACTTGAGGCAGACTGTCATCCAGTCATCCTGGTCGTCTTTGTACACAGCCGACATCTCCCCTACACAGCTCTGGACAGACAGGGTACAAAACTTAAACTGGCAGTTCTGAATCTGAAGTACTTGACAGTTCACATAGCATTTCCAATGGTTGAAAAATAGTCTAAAAACATAGAAAACGCAAACCGGTAATTCTAAAGCAAATGAAGACATTAAATATAGGGACATTCTGAGGACAATAACACATAATAATAATAATAATAATAATAATAATATGCCATTTAGCAGACGCTTTTATCCAAAGCGACTTACAGTCATGCGTGCATAAATTTTTTTGTGCATGGGTGGTCCCAGGGATCGAACCCACTACCTTGGTGTTACAAGCGCCGTGCTCTACCAGCTGAGCTACAGAGGACCACACATCACACAAGGCATGACATGAGCAGGCACCATAACCCAAATCCCAGCTCCACCAGCAGTCAGTCAAACTGTTGTTGGTTCCTTCCTCCCTTCTGCATGATAACTAGCATCTGTAGCCCTGTAGCCCACCAGACATGGGACATTGATTATCCTCACACTCTGTGAACACTTTGTGCAGAGGTGTTGGGTGTTATAACAAAAGCTTAGCCGGGCCGCCAAAACAAAGGTATTTGTGGAGACAAGCACACACACACACACGCACATGCACACGCATACGCACACGCACACACAGTCCAATAGAACAGAGGGAGAAAGATGCTGCCTAGCTTCTGAAGGCCTTTGATTGACACATCACCATGGTAGTATCACTGGACAGCTTAATCTAATATGACGTGACTACCACTTCTTCATTTCTCAGACCTGTCAATCATAGGACTGAACTACTAACAAGAGCCAACTATTCCTGTAAGACTGTCTTTATAGTATAGTTATGTAATTTTCATCAACTAACTGGATTAAGGTTTGTTTATGTCTAAACCACTGCATTGAATTTTTCTAGTCAACTCCACACACTGTATAAGAGTCAGTACTTCTAGATGCTGCTAACCACACATATTCAAAAACAGCAACGGTAAATAAATAATTCACATCAGTGGACTTTATAAATACATAAATCATTCATTAAGCACACACTTGCAGCACTTTAAATAAAAGGTGATGGTAGTGAGCACTTAAGCCTGCCACATTGATCTGCCAAGCAACGGACAGCAACAGACAGGAAAGAATGCCACTGCAAGCCTTTGGAGACTTCTCTCAGTTCTAGCTCAAGCTAATAACAGTGTGTGTGTGTGTGTGTGTGTGTGTGTGTGTGTGTGTGTGTGTGTGTGTGTGTGTGTGTGTGTGTGTGTGTGTGTGTGTGTGTGTCCATCCTCCCATAAGAAAATCTGGCAAGCTGCTAATTATAGAGATTAGCCACATTGGCTAATGCCTAGGAGAAGATTAACTCATGCCATAACAGCCCAACTATAAACATTGCAGTAACACATCTGCAAATATGGCATTGACTGTCTGCTGGAATAGAACTAAACCCTAAACTGCATCAAAACTGTTTAGTTTTCTTGGTATTTGTATTTTTAATTGTGCTGTTATCTGTTTATAGGCTAAAGTTCCCTTGGGGAAAATCATTAAGTTATTCTATTCTATTTTACACTGTTTGTTTTCTATATTTTACTCTATTCTGTTTAATTCTATTCTACTCTTGGGAAGATACAGTGATATATTCTATTACAGTTCTATTCTACTCTGTTTGTATTCTATACTCATGCTCTATTCTGCTCTTGTCATTTCTATTCTATTCTATTCTAGGGAGTTATCTGTGAAGTTGCTGGCTCAAACTTTATTCAGCACAGAGGGTGTACTGTGTGTGATGTTCCTTCAAACCAGTGGCTTTGGGCTATAGGGGGATCCAGTACACAGGGAATCGGTTGAACTGTCTGAACATGCATTATCAAAGAGCACAAGCTGTGAAACGTGACTTGTAGGCTCATTCACTGGTTGAAAACAATTGAGCTGAAAATGTTGTCCTCGGACTAAGAAATCAGTTACTGTGCAACTTTGACGGGATAGACACGAAACAAAAACAGAACATTCTAGAATATGCTTTTGACAGAATGTTTCACAAGTAGCATACCTATTCAACCAGACAGCCCAGCCGGCCAGCAATATTCTATCCATGATAACATGGTAGTATCTATCAACCAATGCAACAACACATTTAGGCTACCCACCCTGTGTGAACCTATATGTGATGGATGTGTTTACGGGCACTTGCGGCAATCTATTTACGACCAAAAGGCAGGCAGGATCCGCGAAAAAGATGGAGTGCTTGATAAGCTTCATATCAGAGAAGGGATCCCCACCGCCGATATGCAAATCTAAACTGACATAGATCATTACGTTTGTCTATCTATGTCAATTTCGCTCGTTAATTAGTGTAATAGGCTGGACATTGGTTTGCAGACTCAATTTTCACGTTCTGACTGTCTACAAAACCGAATAAGAAAACCGGTGCCTATGCACTCGACAATATTTTCAAAACATACAAAATATTATTTCATTAATCGTTTCCAAAACGTTTTCGCTACATTTGGAGGCCATGGAAACTGAGCAGGCTTCCTTAAAAAAAAGCACCCAACACCGGATGCACCTGCATTGAGCTGCGTGTAGCAGACAGAGTTTACGAAATTGCTTATATATTTTAGCATGCATCTCAATTTAGGAAAGTAGCCTTAATTACCCCGACAATACTCACTCACCAAATGTACGGCTTGCTTCTGAATATAAACGGATAAATAGCGGTCCCGTTATTGTAGCATAGGCTTTGTGATTCAATCAAGCTTGTTGCTTCCCTAGCGTCCAGTACGTGGAGAGGAATGAGGGGTCATTGTGGGGTGAAAAGGAAATGAATGAAACTACCCGCCCCCATTGGATTGGATGCTATTGAAGCGGCAGTGCATATAGTTACAATGTTACAACGCATACACTGTTACAATGCATTGGCGTATAGGCCTATACAATGTAACAGACGGTAATTACATTGTTATTGTGTGTTTATTCACACAAGTGCAAGTCATGTAAGTTTGTTTCAATATTATCTTGTTTTGACACTTGTTTGTTGACTATATCAATCCAATGAACAAGTGCACCCTGTAGATTAGGCTTTTGGGGTTTAAAAAAATACATATTCTGGTGAAATAATGTTATTTACCCAAGCAAAGTGTTGACTGATGCAAATAATTTCATTTGACACCTCATGCGTGAAGTGCATATTTTAGAGACTCATTTGTGGTTATTTGAGGTTTCGAAAACATTTCACATGATCCATTCCGATCAAGTGGTCAACAAGGAGGCGCGGGCGGTTCTATCAACAACAGCTCCCTCTTCATTATGCAAAGTAGTCTACCTGCTGATGAAGTGGCGGTCTCTCCGACCCCCACAGACAAAGGTTAATTTGGTATTTCAACAGAGAGCAGAACATCATTGATTTGACTGGAGTGGTCAATTATTTTAAGAATGGTGAAAGTGAAATGGAGGTTGGGACACACAATGAATATAGAGAACACTGAGAAAAACTAATCCGCTACTGGGAGGTAGCAGCAGTATGATTGGAAAGAATGGTGTTTTTCTGCAGGGGGAGTTCAGGTTGAAGCAAACATCCCCAAGCGCAAATTAAAAGTACTGGGACTCAGCATGGCTACAGGGTTCTACATGACAATTACAGGGCAAATGGAAATATGTTGGGGTTTGGGAGAAAGCGCCACATAAGATTATAATTCAGGTGTGTATTGTTATGTATGGCACGACGTGCTGTACGTCGTACTGTACGTTGTTATGGTTTACGACAGTGTGCTGCGTTACGGATGAATGGGTTGTCAGAATGCGTGGCACATGTCATTAAACGACAGAGTGATGTTCAATGTGAAACTGTGCAGATGTCCGTTCTTCTACAACTAGGCTAGATATAACATTGGCGACGAGGATGGTCACATGTGACGCCTCAGCTGGAGCACTAGGAGCTGTCCTCTCACAGCTGCAGAATGGCATTGAGAGGCCCGTGGCCTTCGCCTCAAGGGCCCTGAGCCCCACAGAACAACGGTACTCTGTGGGCGAACGAGAAGCACTGGCCTGTGTCTGGGCGTGCGAAAGGTGGCACCTCTACCTATATGGCCGTCTGTTCACACTCCGAACCGACCACCAGTCCCTCACAACGCTACTGTCAGCATCAGGAACTGGCCACAAGCCACTTCGGCTGCACAGATGGGCCGACCGCCTCAGACAGTATGACTATCAGCTGAAGTTCACTCCCGGGGAGGGATAACGTGGTGGCAGACCTCCTCTCACGCTCCTTTGACGCTCCTACTCCGACCGTCTTGCCAGACGACAACGAAACAGAGCTTGTACAAATGCTCTACGCTCCTCTTCAGTCAGTCGTCTCACTGGAGGAGCTGAAGCAAGCATCGGAACAGGATCCCACACTGTCTACCCTGCGCACCTACATACGCACTGGATGGCCAGCACATGTGCCGGAAGAGCTGGCGACTTTCGCCAGAGTGAAGCACGAACTTTCTTGCTGGGAAGAAGTCTGTGTCTCTCGAGGGTTTTGCACTGTGGTCCCGAGTGGCCTGCGTGCGCGTGTTCTATCCATGGCGCACGAGGGTCACTTGGGCATAGTCAAGGTCAAACAGCGATGTCGAGACCTTGTGTGATGGCCAGGCATCGACCACGACATTGAAGCCCTGGTCAGGGATTGTGCTGCATGCCTCCTCAGTGGGAACACAGGACAGTCCGCCCCACCCCCCCTGCAGCCTCTCGCATGGCCGTCCCACCCCTGGGAGCACATCCAACTGGACATCTGTGGTGAGATCCATGGACACGCAGTCCCTCACCATCAGCGCTTCCTGGTGGTGGTGTATGACCTCCACTCTAAGTGGCCAGAAGTGGTTCCTGTCGGAACTGTCACAGCACAGGCCATCGTGGACATCCTAGACAGCCTGTTCACAAGGTGGGGCCTACCCCTCACCCTTACCACGGACAATGGGCCCCAGCTAACCTCTGCCGAGTTCTCCTCATATCTCAGCAACATATGGTACCAGTCCCTGGTTTTGGAAAGGGGGGGGGAAATGTTATGTATGGTACGACGTGCTGTACGTCGTACTGTACGTTGTTATGGTTTACGACAGTGTGCTGCGTTACGGATGAATGGGTTGTCAGAATGCGTGGCACATGTCATTAAACGACAGAGTGATGTTCAATGTGAAACTGTGCAGATGTCCGTTCTTCTACAACTAGGCTAGATATAACATGTATGTGAGGGAAATAGCTTGTGTGAGAGGCCTCCAGTTGAATTTGTCGTCGAATAGCTTGGTTAATTGGCAAATAATTGCCCAAATGTCATAGTGACAGATTTGTAGGCCTTTAATCTTTCCCATATATTAATTGACTACAAAACAATAGAGGGGGGCTATCATAATTGTTTATGACTACAAGCCTACCCGGTCCAAAAGGCTTCTTAACAGCTTCTACCCCCATCCATAAGACTCCTGAACAGCTATTCATGGCTACCCGGACTATTTGCATTGTCCCCAGCAAATCATGGCTACCCGGACTATTTGCATTGTCCCCAGCTAATCATGGCTACCCGGACTATTGCATTGTTTTTAGTTTTTACTTATCTATTTTTTACTTAACACTTTTTTTCTTCTTAAAACTGCATTGTTGGTTATGGGCTTGTAAGTAAGCGTTTCACTGTAAGGTCTACACCTGTTGTATTCGGAGCATGTGGCAAATAAAATTTGATTTGATTTGATCATAGCTAGATCTGTTTGTGATGCCTTGGAAACGAGGTCATTGTCACGCTGGAGTTGGAATGACAGCCAAACAGATCTGGATTCTGGAACCAGTCTATATTGATCCTCTCTTTTCAGACTCAACCTTTCTTTTTTTCAATGTTATGTCCTCCCCAGTTTTTCACATAAATTGTCTTCAGATTGCTTCCTTTCTAACAAACAGGATGGCTATTGTGTATTCCCCTCTAACCTCATCTCAGTAACCCAATAATCCCCACAATCCATTAGGAATAGATGGACTGCCACCAGGAAAGGATGTGTGGATGTTTACCTGCTACAGCAACATCAGTCTCCCCAAACTCCATTACAGAAGGGGAATTTTATGATCCATCATGGCTTCTGTGTTTCACTGAGCTAATGGGCAAAATCCACAAAGAACATAGCAACTGTTTATGAGAGGGAGATCATCACAGCTCTGAGTTTGAAGCCAATTGGCGATTTTTAATCACACTCTGGAGATTGAAAATAAACTCGGAGGCAACTCAAATGAGAGAGAAATAAACAGCGCAAATACACTTCCTTCTCTCAGAACTCGACTAATTTATATTCCTCGCCAGTGCCTGTCTGTCCTTTCCCATTCCTTCCACCGTCGTTAGTTTATCGCCCATCCTTTGTAGCCCGCTAAGCTCTTTAATGCCTTTTCTCGTAGGAGGGGCCAAGCTCGGGCCACGGTCGAGCAGACACAGTCAAAGACAGGACTGGCAGAGGAGACAACAAACACTATCTATCTGTGTGTAAAGGGTGTGTGTGTGTAGGGGGGGGGGGGGTTGTCTTTATGTGTGTGTGTGTGTGTGTGTGTCTCAGTCAGCTTCACTGTAATGACAGTGGCGTCTGTGTGATCATTGCTAACTGTCCAATCCCTCTCACTGTGCCTGACGCTTCGAACGCACTGACTGAGTTTTTGCATTTTGAAGAAGTAGTACATTCATTTCCAATGGAACACTGCGTTTGCCTTGAAGCATTGCGTTGCAGAGGCAGTTGCAGTGCGTTCTGTGTGGTGCATACGTTGGATTTATCGAATGTATGCGTCAAACTGTATGCGTAAACGGGTTGACAGATATGATAGCAGAAGGTGAATGTTTAACTTTTGTTGCACACATATTTAGATGATGCTGCATATATTTTCCCAATAACGCAGTCAGTGTATTCAAAGCCTAAAGGACACAACATGCACTTTAGACACGTTCACACTGTTTTTCGCCATCTCTGTATTCATTGTGTGACCAGTGGTGACCTGTCATTCAGGGCATTCTGCAGTGATACGCCATCCCATTTGTTTTTCAACAGGACAATGACCCAAAACACACCTCCAGGCTGTGTAAGGGCTATTTGACCAAGAAGGAGAGTGATGGAGTGCTGCATATGTGGGAAATCCTTCAAGACTGTTAGAAATTGCAAATTCAACAATGAGTGGTTTGGAAGGAATCAGTGGCTAACTGCAAGCTTTGCAAAGCAATAAATAGCCTGCTATTCAGTGGAGTGGGTGTGTGGTCCAATTCTGGGTTTAAGGGTCTCCTTTCCAAGCTTAAAATGATAAACATTCACATACAACACCATGGGCCAGAAAAGGTTGAATACATTGGCTATGCTGTCAATACAGCATGACTTTTGCTGCATTCAAAACAACTGGAAACTCGGAACTGGGAAATGCCAGACTTCAGTGAGTTCAAGACAACTGGGAATTCTGAAAAAAAAATGAGCTCCGACTGGGAAAATATGTTTTGAACGGTCATCCAAGTCGGGAACTCGGGGATCTTACTCGGGGCTCTTTCTAGAGCTCCAACCTGAAGATCACTGACGTCATGATTCGACCTTGTTTTTTTTCAGAGTTCCCAGTTGTCTTGAAAGCACCATAAATCCAGAGAATGCCAGACTCTGATGACAAAGTTTGATGACAAAATATTACCCACAAGAAGGTCCGCGGCGGCACCTTCCTGTTCAAGTGAGCACAGAACAACAAGGTGAGTCCAAAAATGTATTGTATGCTGCTACATAATGATGTAATATGTCAGGGAGATATGTTTACTGTAGCTAAGAAAGTAATACTAAGTGTGTGTTGTGTAGTAAGCTGTTAGTAGCCCATGTGCCTCACCCTAATAATTTGGTCCCTTTCCCCCTCTTAACTTAGCCTACTGTTCTGACTTGGTGGTGCACATGTAGATTATAGCCTGTTTTAGAGAAATGTAATCATTGAATATTGTAAGAGCGTTCATTGTCTGCTTTTATGCCCCCTTTATTTATCCTACGGTTCTGACTTGGAGTACAGGGAGAATACTGTAAGAACGGTCCATGTTCTGAATTCTGTCGATGTACATTTAAAAAGTGCTGAACAAATAGTTACATTGACTAGGTCTGTCAAGTTGCCCCTGTCAAGTTGCGTCAATTCAAATCTGGCATAGGAACAAAAAGAGGTCAATACCCGTCTTCTAAGATAGACTAGTATTTTAATTAATGCAAACACTTGAATGGTAAATATGATGTTCGTATACAGTGGGGAGAACAAGTATTTGATACACTGCCGATTTTGCAGGTTTTCCTACTTACAAAGCATGTAGAGGTCTGTAATTTTTATAATAGGTACACTTCAACTGTGAGAGACGGAATCTAAAACAAAAATCCAGAAAATCACATTGTATGATTTTTAAGTAAAAAAATCCCAAAATCCCTGCTGCAGTGTGTGCAAACCTGTTCAAGACCTACAAGAAACGTATGATCTCTGTAATTGCAAACAAAGGTTTCTGTACCAAATATTAAGTTCTTCTTTTCTGATGTATCAAATACTTATGTCATGCAATAAAATGCAAATTAATTACTTAAAAATCATACAATGTGATCTTCTGGATTTTTGTTTTAGATTCCGTCTCTCAAAGTTGAAGTGTACCTATGATAAAAATTACAGACCTCTACATGCTTTGTAAGTAGGAAAACCTGCAAAATTGGCAGTGTATCAAATACTTGTTCTCCGCACTTTATACGGGCCCACTGAAACACCACGCAGGGCAGACAGAGAACTAACTTTTTCAACCCAAGGTTCTTCTTTAATACTCTGACAGAGATAGTTCCTGCTCCAGGCTGGGCCTGTCAGAGTAGAGGCTGGGTGTGGTTTAAACTTACCCAACCTATCGATGGCGCACAGGCTGGTCCCAGACCCTTGGCGCTTCACTGTGGCCGGGCATTAGTTGTTATCTTTACAACTTGTCTCGAGTCAGCAACCTCAGACATAGTTTGTTCTTCTTCATTGTAGCAGAACACATGTCCTTGAGCGGTTTAACAAAGAGGCAGTGTGTGTGTGAGTCACAAGTCTGTCTCAGCCTACCCCCTAACGGTTCCTCACATTAATCACAGCTTGTTATGTTAAACAATCTATATCAGTACAGCACAAACCTATTATGTTTAATCATTAATGTATTGTTTCTAAGCTAGGCATCACATCTAGTTGTAAGAGAATAGATCCCCACAATCCCCCTTTTCACACCTGCTGGGTGTGAACCCAAAATAAGAAATTTCAGGGAAATGTAGGATTCCCCCTTTTGACATCCACTAGGGTGTCACTCATTAAAATACAATACAAACAAAAAGAATCACACTTTTATTAATAGGCAATAATGATAATAAAAAGTCCTTCAGTCCTTCCATCTACACCTAACTTGTACTAGGTTGGCTACCAGCCACCCAGGAACTTCAAACCTTCACATAAGGAAAGACAAACATTCACAATAGTTAAAATGGATTTATAAAACATAAAAACACAAACAGGGAATTTTAATTCCCCCTTTAGACACCCACTAGGGTGTCACTCCACCACCTCACCAATAGCAAACCAAGGGTCATCCTCAATCAGCATCATCTCAGTGTCTGCATCTCCTTCTTGAGCCCCTAGGAGGGGCATCATACCAGCCGTATGCACGACATCTGTAACAGACTTTCTCAGACAAGGAATTATACAGGCAGCACAGCACATTAATATTAGAAACACAACTACTATGGTCAGAAATCCAGTAACCACCAATGCAGCATACTTACCAAACCACTCCCCCAACCAGGAGAACAGTCCGTTTCCCTCCATTCCAACCATGCTCTTCATTTCAGCTGATAGTTTATCTAAACCAACTAGGGCTTTAGAGATACTCCCGTCAGGACTGGTATTGTTAGGGATAAACGTACAACAATGGCTTACCATTCTATAGACACCACCCCTTTCTGCCTGATCTAGAGCCAACCTCTTTTTACTAAGTCATAAGAGTGAGATGGTGGATAATTGTTCAAAGATCCCTTTTACATTTACATTTACATTTTCGTCATTTAGCAGACGCTCTTATCCAGAGCGACTTACAAATTGGTGCATTCACCTTATAGCCAGTGGCATAACCACTTTACCACTTTTTTTTTTTTTGGGGGGTGGGGTTGGGTAAGGTGGGGGGTAGAAGGATTACTTTATCCTATCCCAGGTATTCCTTAAAGAGGTGGGGTTTCAAATGTCTCCGGAAGGTGGTGAGTGACTCCGCTGTCCTGGCGTCGTGAGGGAGCTTGTTCCACCATTGGGGTGCCAGAGCAGCGAACAGTTTTGACTGGGCTGAGTGGGAACTATGCTTCCGCAGAGGAAGGGGAGCCAGCAGGCCAGAGGTGGATGAACGCAATGCCCTCGTTTGGGTGTAGGGACTGATCAGAGCCTGAAGGTACGGAGGTGCCGTTCCCCTCACAGCTCCATAGGCAAGCACCATGGTCTTGTAACAGATGCGAGCTTCAACTGGAAGCCAGTGGAGTGTGCGGAGGAGCGGGGTGACGTGAGAGAACTTGGGAAGGTTGAACACCAGACGGGCTGCGGCATTCTGGATGAGTTGTAGGGGTTTAATGGCACAGGCAGGGAGCCCAGCCAACAGCGAGTTGCAGTAATCCAGACGGGAGATGACAAGTGCCTGGATTAGGACCTGTGCCGCTTCCTGTGTAAGGCAGGGTCGTACTCTCCGAATGTTGTAGAGCATGAACCTACAGGATCGGGTCACCGCCTTGATGTTAGCGGAGAACGACAGGGTGTTGTCCAGGGTCACGCCAAGGCTCTTCGCACTCTGGGAGGAGGACACAACGGAGTTGTCAACCGTGATGGCGAGATCATGGAACGGGCAGTCCTTCCCCGGGAGGAAGAGCAGCTCCGTCTTGCCGAGGTTCAGCTTGAGGTGGTGATCCGTCATCCATACTGATATGTCTGCCAGACATGCAGAGATGCGATTCGCCACCTGGTTATCAGAAGGGGGAAAGGAGAAGATTAGTTGTGTGTCGTCAGCGTAGCAATGATAGGAGAGGCCATGTGAGGATATGACAGAGCCAAGTGACTTGGTGTATAGCGAGAATAGGAGAGGGCCTAGAACTGAGCCCTGGGGGACACCAGTGGTGAGAGCACGTGGTGCGGAGACAGCTTCTCGCCACGCCACTTGGTAGGAGCGACCGGTCAGGTAGGACGCAATCTAAGAGTGAGCCGCGCCGGAGATGCCCAGCTCGGAGAGGGTGGAGAGGAGGATCTGATGGTTCACAGTATCAAAGGCAGCAGACAGGTCTAGAAGGACAAGAGCAGAGGAGAGAGAGTTAGCTTTAGCAGTGCGGAGAGCCTCTGTGACACAGAGAAGAGCAGTCTCAGTTGAATGACCAGTCTTGAAACCTGACTGGTTTGGATCAAGAAGGTCATTCTGAGAGAGATAGCAAGAGAGTTGGCTAAAGACGGCGCGCTCAATAGTTTTGGAGAGAAAAGAAAGAAGGGATACTGGTCTGTAGTTGTTGACATCGGAGGGATCGAGTGTTGGTTTTTTGAGAAGTGGTGCAACTCTCGCTCTCTTGAAGACGGAAGGGACATAGCCAGCGGTCAAGGATGAGTTGATCAGCGAGGTGAGGTAAGGGAGAAGGTCACCGGAGATGGTCTGGAGAAGAGAGGAGGGGATAGGGTCAAGCGGGCAGGTTGTTGGGCGGCCTGCCGTCACAAGTCGCAAGATTTTATCTGGAGAGAGAGGGGAGAAAGAAGTCAAAGCATAGGGTAGGGCAGTGTGAGCAGGTAGGGCAGTGTTTCATTTGACTTAACAAACGAGGATCAGATGTCATCAACCTTCTTTTCAAAATGGTTGACGAAGTCATCCACAGAAAGGGCGGAGGGGGGGATTCAGCAGGGAGGAGAATGTGGCAAAGAGCTTCCTAGGGTTAGAGGCGGATGCTTGGAATTCAGAGTGGTAGAAAGTGGCCTTAGCAGCAGAAACAGATGAAGAAAATGTAGAGAGGAGGGAGTGAAAAGATGCCAGGTCTGCAGGGAGTCTAGTTTTCTTCCATTTCCGCTCAGCTGCCCGGAGCTCTGTTCTGTGAGCTCGCAATGAGTCATCAAGCCACGGAGCTGGAGGGGAGGACCGAGCCGGCCGGGAGGATAGGGGACATAGAGAGTCAAAGGATGCAGAAAGGGAGGAGAGGAGGGTTGAGGAGGCAGAATCAGGAGATTGGAGGGAGAAGGATTGAGCAGAGGGAAGAGATGATAGGATGGAAGAGGAGAGAGTAGCGGGAGAGAGAGAGCGAAGGTTGCGACGGCGCATTACCATCTGTGTAGGGGCAGAGTGAGTAGTGTTGGAGGAGAGGGAGAGAGAAAAAGGATACAAAGTAGTGGTCGGAGACTTGGAGGGGAGTTGCAGTGAGATTAGTAGAAGAACAGCATCTAGTAAAGATGAGGTCAAGCGTATTGCCTGCCTTGTGAGTAGGGGGGACGGTGAGAGGGTGAGGTCAAAAGAGGAGAGGAGTGGAAAGAAGGAGGCAGAGAGAAATGAGTCAAATGTAGACGTAGGGAGGTTGAAATCCCCCAGAACTGTGAGGGGTGAGCCATCCTCAGGAAAGGAACTTATCAAGGCGTCAAGCTCATTGATGAACTCTCCAAGGGAACCTGGAGGGCGATAGATGACAAGGATATTAAGCTTAAATGGGATAGTGACTGTGACAGCATGGAATTCAAATGAGGAGATAGACAGATGGGTCAGGGGGAAAAATTGAGAATGTCCACTTGGGAGAGATGAGGATTCCTGTGCCACCACCCCGCTGACCAGATGCTCTCGGGGTATGCGAGAACACATGGTCAGACGAGGAGAGAGCAGCAGGAGTAGCAGTGTTTTCAGTGGTAATCCATGTTTCCGTCAGCGCCAAGAAGTCGAGGGACTGGAGGGTAGCATAGGCTGGGATGAAGTCTGCCTTGTTGGCAGCAGAACGGCAGTTCCAGAGGCTGCCTGAGACCTGGAACTCCACGGGGTCGTGCGTGCAGGGACCACCAGGTTAGAGAGGCAGCAGCCACGCGGTGTGAGGCGTTTGTGTAGCCTGTGCGGAGAGGAGAGAACAGGGATAGGCAGAGGCATAGTTGACAGGCTGCAGCAGATGGCTACAATAATGCAGAGGAGATCGGAATAAAATGAACTAAACATCTGGGAAAGGAGAGAGCGGGGCCTCCCTCACCACAACTCCCAAATATAACTCTCCCAACTTCCACCTCAGAAACTATAATTGTTGTAAACTACAGCGGTTCAATGTTATCTAGGAATAGACTAACCTAGTTTATTCAGCTAGCTAACTAGGTGCAGTATTATTCCGTGAAAAACGTCCGGGCACCTCGTCATAAGGCGCCACAGCCAGCTAGCATGCCGGTCTCCAGCAGCAGGGTTTAGCGCCAATACTCAGCCACAACAACCACCAGTGTATCAACACACAAGCAGATCGTTCGTGTCCGTGTCTAACGTTGTGGGTTAGTCCCGACAGCTTGAGCGAGTCCGTCATCAACTTATTCAGCCAGTTAGTTAGCTAGAATAGTTAGCAAACTAGCTAGCCATTGCTTTCAGACAAAGAAGAACCCCCCCTTTCACGGCACGAACACACAGAGAGAGCCAAACTAACGTTAACTAGTCACCCATGTCCCGAATTCCTTGAGCGACTCGGGCTATCAATATATAAAAAAACAAAACACAAGTGTAGGTTATGACTTACCCCTAGCAGCTACTGTTAGCTAGCCAAGTGCAAAGCTAGCCACTGAATTGACTCAGCCAGTTCGCGTCTGTTCGCTCGGTCGTTCCAGCTATTGTTTACAAGTAGCTATCCAGGTTGCAACAAGCTTGCTAATTTTCAAGCACAGTAGCCACTTGCTACCTAACGTTAACGGTTCAGACAATGAGGTTAGAGAACAGCTGAATGGTAGGCAGTTATTGTATGTAACTATTGCAGGCAGCCAGCTGGCGTAATTACAGGCACTCTCAGGCGTGAAACAACTATACCGTTGCTAATAGCTACTCGCCAGCTAGTCCAGGTGGTGAGTTAGCTAGCTAGCTAGCTTCGTGCTACACCCGGCACCGCCGAATACAATACTAACCTACAATAATTACATACAACAACTACCCACAACAACCCACGATACCTACCTACAATACCTAACTACAATCTAAATACATAGTATAAGCCTTACTCGACAAAGCCCAAGCTATGTATAAAGCCAAACTTACCCGACGACCTCCTCCCAGCTGTGCCTTCCAGGACCTCTATACCAGGCGGTGTCAGAGGAAGTCCCTAACAATTGTCAAAGACTCCAGCTACCCAAGTCATAGACTGTTTTCTCTGGAACCAACAGGACCCTGAACAGCATCTACCCCTAAGCCATAACACTGCTAAATAGTTAGTTAAATAGTTAAAGATGCACTATGCCGAAATCTCTCCACCATTTCATGGTTGCTAAAATTCTAATAGTTCGCCTGTTATCAGTTTATGTGACAAAACAAGGGAGTATAGTGTAGAGAATCATTGTACCATCTAAACCGCTGTGAAATATATTTTCCATAACTAAAAATATTGTATTTTCAGCTGTTTGAAGCTGGTGTACAAAACCAAAAGTAAAAGATGCAAAAATGAACCTTAAAAAGAGGAAGCATTAAAATAGGCACATAGAACAGATCTACCGCTTCTTAGACTTGCTTTCAATGAGGATGACAGCTGTATACCTCATATTTCTATGTGATTTTGTTTTTGGTCGCCCAAAATGTTAGGCTACACATTGCAGCTTTAACCAAATAGCTAACCTGGACTATCTGCATTGACCCTTTTTGCACTGACTTGTTTTGACTCATCACATGCTGCTACTGTTTATTATCTGTCACTTTATTCCTAGTTAAATGTACATATCTAATCTATCTCAATTACCACATGCCCCTGCACATCGACTCTGGTACCGCGTGTATATAGCCAAGTTATTGTTACTTACGGTGTATTTATTATTACATAGTTAATTATTACATGTTTTACTTTTCTATTATTTCTCTATTTTCTTTCTCTATGCATTGTTGGGAAGGGTCCATAAGTAACCATTTCACTTTTATTTACGAAACGTGAGGAATAAAATATGATTGATTTGATGTCTCTTCCGTGCACAGCATTCTCTGTACAGGGGCGAAATCGCATTTCAAAAGTGAAACATTGTTCCCGGAGGTCGGACAGGCAGACAGCAAGGTTTATACATACCATCACTGTTGCAAATAAAATAATTGGCTAGAAGCAAGAGGGACTAATGTGTTAATAAATGCAGAGAAAAAAGTTGCAGAGATAGAATGTTTGCCGGTCGCATGTTGTATTTGTCCGTTGTGTTGGTCCGTTAACCCAGGACATTGGAATATAAGTGTGAATCCTTAACCCAGAGCTAAAGCTTAGCCCAGGGTTAACACATGCTTGTGTGAACACAGGATAAGCTAGCCCATGGCCAGTCTGCCTATTCACTTCCACCAACTCACCTCCGCTGCCCGCTCCGTCTCCTGAATTATCCTGCTTCCACAATTTAGTCGTTAAATAAATACTCCCCTTCTGTCTAGTCACCTTGTCCTGATCTGCTTCTGGGTTCTGCTTTAGAGAATCGTGACAGAACGATCCGGCCAAGGATGAACCCAGCGGACCTGGACTCCGTTCGCCATGCCATTACCCATCAGGAGAAGATGTTGGGACAACACAGCACGGCGCTACAGGAGATAGCGTTGTCGGTTCGGAACTTTTCTGCCAGTCTGACAAGTATCCAGGCTCAGCTCAGTTTGCCGGCGGAGAATCCACCACCTGTTTCACTCCTCTCTGCTGCCGCTTCTGGAGCTGTTCCCTTCCGTGAGCCCAAGGTTCTGACGCCAGATAAGTACGAAGGGGATTTGGGAAGATGCCGTTCTTTTCTTATGCAGTGTGGATTGGTGTTTGATCTGCAGCCCAACTCTTACACCACAGACAAGGCCAGGATAGCTTTTGTAATTTGACTGCTGCGTGGAAGAGCCCTGGAGTGGGCTTCAGCCGTATGGGAACGACAGGAGACCTGCCTGGCGTCATACCAGGAGTTCACGGCAGAGATGAGGAGGCTTTTTGACCATCCAGTCCGAGGTAAGGACGCAGCTAAGCGTCTGTTCTCGCTTCGCCAAGGAGCTTGCAGTGTAGCAGACTATGTTATTGAATTCAGGACATTGGCTGTGGAGAGTGGGTGGAATGAGGAGTCACTACAAGCAATGTTTTTATCAGGGGTTGTCGGAGCAACTCAAGGATGAGCTGATCTCCCATCCGGAGCCTAGTGACCTGGACAGTTTGGTTGCATTATCCATTTGGGTGGATAACAGAGTCTGAGAGAGAAGGAGGGAGAAGCAATGGGGGCCGTCCAATCACTCAGCTACTCGGTTACCATTCAGGTCAGGAAGTGGACCAGAACGTGCCGATCATTTTTCACCACACGGGATAAGAGGAGGGGTCCTGCCTCCAGATCCGGAACCCATGCAAGTGGGGCGGCACGGGTTAACCAAGGAAGAGCGCCAACGTAGACGTGAGACCAACAGGTAGCCCGGGACATTACATCTCCACTTGTCCCCAGCGCTCGTTAAACTGTCCGGCTCGTTAAGTTTGGGAGGACTTTTAGCGAGACAGTTTCAGCCACTCATTAGCCCTGTCAGACCCCGTTTTCCTGCTACCCTCATGAACAAGAATCAGAGTTTAGCGATCAACGCTTTTATTGATTCAGGTGCCGATGGCAGCTTTTTGGATACCGACTTGGTGGAACAGCTGGGGCTTTCCAAGGAGCAATTACTGAAAGCCATTGAAGCTACCACTCTGAACGGCAGTCTTTTGGCACGTATCACTATGAGGACTGAACCAGTGAAGATGCTGTTGTCAGAGAATCATTCAGAGGTTATCTCCTTCTTCATTCTGCATTCTCCCCATGTTCCCCTGGTTCTTGGAGACCCCTGGCTGAGAGAACACAATCCCACATTCGATTGGGTGACGGGTAAGGTAACTAGTTGGAGCATTGAATGTCATGCTAACTGCCTTAGGACTGCCTGTTCCGATGCTGTTCCCAGTCGGGTCAGTGATTCTGCCCCCCCAGATTTGTCCCTGGTTCCAGAAACATATCACGATTTGGGTGAAGTGTTCAGTAAGCAGAAGGCTCTGTCACTTCCTCCCCACCGACCTTATGATTGTGCGATTAATCTGTTTCCTGGAGCTGCCTTTCCCAAGGGACGTTTATACAGTATCTCTCGACCTGAACGTGAAGCCTTGGAGACCTACATAAAGGAGTCTCTTGCTGCTGGTCTTATTCGTCCCTCGTCATCACCTCTGGGAGAAGGATTATTTTTTGTGAGTAAGAAGGATGGCTCTCTTCAACCGTGTATTGATTATCGGGGTTTGAATGATATTACGGTCAAGAACAAGTATCCCCTGCCCTTGATGAGCTCTGCTTTCGACTCTTTACAGGGTGCTACTGTGTTCACGAAGCTTGATCTACGCAATGCGTATCATCTGGTCTGGATCAGAAAGGAGGACGAGTGGTTGACTGGGTTCAAAACACCTATGGGACATTTCGAGTACCAAGTGATGCCGTTTGGACTGACCAACGCCCCAGCAGTGTTACAAAGTATGGTGAATGACATTCTGAGAGATATGATCGGTCTTTTTGTGTTCGTTTACCTGTATGACATTCTCATCTTCTCTAAGCTTTCCAGCCACGTCCAGCATGTCAAGCAGGTCCTGCAGCGTTTATTGGAGAACCGCCTGTTTGTGAAGGCAGAGAAGTGTGATTTTCACGCCCACACTACATCCTTCCTTGGGTACATCATCTCCAGGGGAGAGATCAAGATGGACCAAGAGAAGGTTCGGGCGGTTCTGGATTGGGCCCAGCCCGGTACGAGATTGCAGCTCCAGAGGTTTTTGGGGTTTGTGAATTTCTATTGTAGATTTATCCGTGATTACAGCCGTGTGGCCGCTCCACTAACTGCTCTGACTTCTAGCACCAGAACCTTCTGTTGGAATCCTGAGGCAGACCGAGCATTTCTGGACTTGAAGAACCGATTCACCAATGCCCCGATTCTCTCTCAGCCCGACACTTCCCGTCAGTTTGTCGTAGAAGTGGACGCGTCTGATGTGGTGGTTGGCGCCATCCTGTCCCAGCGTAGCTCCACTGACGGTAAACTCCATCCCTGCGCCTTCTACTCTCGTCGGCTTTCGCCTGCGGAGAGAAACTACGATGTGGGTAACCGGGAGCTTCTCGCGGTGAAACTTGCCTTGGAGGAACCGTTTGTCTGGACTGACCACAAGAATCTTGCTTACGTGCAATCGGCTAGACGTTTCAACTCCCATCAGGCCAGGTGGGCCTTGTTTTTTGGACGCTTTAATTTTTCCCTGACGTTCAGACCTGGTTCCAAGAACGGCAAGACGGACGCCTTGTCCCGGATGTTCTCCAAGACGGAGGAGAGTGGGGCCAAGACTGAGACGATTCTTCCCCAGAACTTCGTCGTGGGAGCAGTTACTTGGAGGATTGAGGAGGAGGTTATGGCGGCCCTTCGGACGCAGCCCGGTCCCAGTAACGGTCCATCCGGTCGGTTGTTTGTGCCAGAGTCTGTCCGTTCTGCTGTCCTCCAATGGTCCCACGCCAGCAAGATGGCTTGTCACCCTGGCGTGGCTCGGACTATGGCGTTACTGTGCAGACGATTTTGGTGGCCTGCCATGGGAGAAGATACCCGGAGGTTTGTTGCTGCCTGTCCAGTTTGTGCACAGAATAAGAGTACCAATCAGCCCAGCTCTGGGCTTCTTCATCCCCTACCTATTCTCCGGCGACCATGGTCGCATCTGGCCCTGGACTTTGTCACTGGGTTGCCCTCTTCTGATGGGAACAGTCATTCGGACTATTGTGGACAGATTCAGCAAGTTCGCCCACTTTGTTCCCATCTCCAAGCTTCCCTCTGCCACTGAGACGTCCGAGATCCTTGTTAGGGAGGTTTTCAGGGTCCACGGGTTGCCCAGTAACATAGTTTCCGACCGTGGTCCTCAGTTTACCTCTGCTGTCTGGAAGTCCTTCTGTTTGGCCATTGGAGCTACAGTCAGTCTCACATCTGGATTTCACCCCCAATCTAATGGTCAGGTCGGAGAGAGTCAACCAGAAGATGGAGTCCACGCTGCGCTGCCTTGTCTCCTCCAACCCCACCTCTTGGGTCTCTCAGTTGCCCTGGGTCGAGTATGCCCACAATACTCTCCCTACATCTGCCACTGGGATGTCTCCCTTCCAGTGCCTGTACGGGTACCAACCTCCCTTGTTTCCTTCTCAGGAGAAGGATCTCTCGGTTCCCTCTGTCCAGGCCCACATTCGTCATTGCCACCGGACTTGGCATCGGGCCAGAAAGGCCCTCCTTAGAGTTTCTGACCAGTATCAGCTCCAGGCGAATCGTCGCCGTATTCCAGCCCCCGCTTATGCCATCGGAGATAAGGTCTGGTTGGCTACACGGGATCTTCCTCTGCGGACTGAGTCGAAGAAACTGTCACTGAAGTTCATTGGTCCGTTTGTGGTGGAGAGAGTGATTAATCCTGTTGTGGTTCGACTCAAATTGCCTAGGACGCTCAGAGTCCATCCCACCTTTCATGTCTCCTGCCTCAAGCCTGTTCTCCTCAGCCCTCTGCTGCCCCCTCCGCCTCCTCCTCCTCGGATGATTGGAGGTGGTCCTGTCTACACGGTGCACCGCATCATGGATTCCAGACGGCGGGGTCAGGGTTTCCAGTATCTCGTGCACTGGGAGGGGTATGGTCCTGAGGAGAGGAGTTGGATTCCTCGGCGTCAGATCCTTGATGCTGACCTCCTGCGTGACTTCTACCGCCTCCATCCTGGCGCTCCGGGTAGTCCGCCCGGTGGCGTTCGTCGGAGGGGGGGTACTGTCATGAATCCCGCTTCCTGAGTCTGTTTCTGCCTGAGTTGCCTGTTTTCTGTCTTGGAGTCTGTTTCCTGAAGGTTCCTGAACGCACCCTGTCTGGTTGCCGGGCGACGAAGCTAGGCGGGAGATCTCTCGATTACCCGCACCTGCATCTCATCAGCTATCTGCACACCTGGTCCTGATCATCACCTCTTCACTTCATAAGCTCTGACCTGACAACCATTCCCTGCCGGATCGTTAGCCATGAACAGTATGTTGTGTCAGCGTATCAGCTTCAAGTTTTCTAGAGTTAGTTTAGTTGTTTTGTACTTTTTGCTTGCCGTGTACTTACCTCCGTTTACTCTGTCTACAGTTATTATCCCGGAACATTCACTCCACCCTTGCCTGGTCATCGGTGGGTTCTGTAACATCATTGGATCTGCCTATTCACTTCCACCAACTCACCTCTGCTGCCCGCTCCGTCTCCTGAATTATCCTGCTTCCACATTTGAGTCGTTAAATAAATACTCCCCTTCTGTCTACTCACCTTGTCCTGGTCTGCTTCTGGGTTCTGCTTTAGAGAATCGTGACACTACTATTGTAGCAACAATGCTACTGCTATGTATATCACTATCAGAGTGCAGACTTGAGGTATCATCTAACAATGATTTTCATACTAATGCAATCGTTAATACTTATTTCCTCAACGTTTGTGAACCTTGTAAAAAGCAATCAGTGATAGTCCATTACCCACTCCCTCTCATGGTATACAGACTTACTGGTACTTCTACCAAAAAGCTGCTCAAGGCTATTTCCACCCACTGCTGTGTGTGTGTGTCCTTGAGGGTGTTGCATGGGCTGGTGTCCTTGATTACAACCAGCTGATAATGCTCATGCATGTGACTGTTAAAGAAAGCACATTTGTACACGGAGGATGGACAATTTCTGTCCTCAAGGGTTTTGTCCTTGTGTTATTTTTTTTTACATTTTACATTTTTAGTCATTTAGCAGACACTCTTATCCAGAGCGACTTACAGTTAGTGAGTGCATACATTTTCATACTGTATGTATTCTTGTTTTAAATGGCCTAAAGAATATTTATTTGAATATGTTTTGATGCGTGTGTGTGTGTACTTCCGCACTTGTGAATTACCATTCTCACCATCTGGGAATGGAAGCATGGCTCCCCAGTTTCCATCAGCAGCTGCCACTGTTAAGGCATTACACAAGCAGGGAAGTGGGAGGCAGGCAGGCAGTGGTAATGTGGGGGAAGCTGCTATAGCTGCCTAACAAACTCACACCTCCTCAATCTATAATCAGGAACAGGCTCTAGGCATCTGCTCTAGAACGAGATTTCGCTTTAGTCGAGAGACACTTAGTCAAAAGGTGTTTTGCGGATATTACATAATGTGTCTGCAAGAATCACAGTTTAGTGTTGAAATACAAGGCTGTTTGTGCAAATATGCAGCGTTTAATTGCTGGACTTTTACTTGTTTTCTGTTTTATTATATGAATATATAAGATAGAAAAATCGTTGCTGTTTATTTGGATGATTCTTTGTAAAACACCAAGAGAAATAATAACATTTGTTGCATGGCAATAACGTTTTCTGATTCTGAGGTCAGTCAGTGTAACGCTAAACATATGATAAAGGAGGATACTCAATTCAGTATGTGTAGCCCATCAATCATAAAGATTTAATATTTTGAAATTGCAGTGCATTAAAATTGCAATACACGACAAACTTTTGAGGAGATTCCTTAATCGTTAGTGAATCTTGGCGGTAATGACAAAATGACACCGAGTCGCCTAGGTGATTTATCTTCACAACCTCCACTTGCGTAAAAGCGCAATTATTGTACCGCGATCCAAGTGCTCATTACGCATAAGGACACTTTAGGGAAATAAACTAAACACCTGTAGGCGATTAGATTTCCAACTTTGCAATGAATATGCAAATTAAATCATTCACAAATGTTCAAATTTAAGATCAAATGGCACACCTGTGAGAGTGTCAAGAGTCATTCAAATAATTTAGGAAAATTACGCACAGTTTCGATCCATTTTGCCCCAAATTATTTAAGGCCTTTCTTGTGTTAATTACGAAAGTAGGTTAGCTAGAACTTGTCTTCAAGGTCATGGCGCATATAAAGTAGACTAGATACAGTATGGGGGGGAAAACATATGCTGCAAAGGTACAGACACTTGCGTGCTCATAAGAATTGCCATGCACGGTGGGGAATCCTGCGAAAGTCTAGAAGCACGGCAATTGGTCGGCTATATACAGTATTGCTCTATATTCTGGCGGGAAATCTGGTGTGAAGGTGAAGAGAGGCATCTGGTGCGTGGGAGGCCCCGATTTATAACGTCTGATCACGACCCGGTTCTTGGAAAAACGGGTGCTTGACTGCCTGTAAAACCTTAATGAAGCTCCAACTCAATAGTCAAGTTCAACTTTTGACATGGGAACGTAGCCAAGTCAAACGGAGGATAGCGCAACCTTCTCCGAATATAAATATCACTGATGGGGCTTCTGGAAAAGAAATGCCAATGCAAAGGAGATTTCAAGCCAAGGACTTGTGAGATATGTTGATAGATGTGGCAAACAACTGTTGAGGGGGAGCGGAGTATGAGGATTTATTTTCCTAACGTGGACTACTGTCATTTTGGTCTCGTTTGCTTGCATCATAGGCATATGTTGCAGTGCGCAAGAGGAGAGAGGAAGGTTAATTCGGGGTGCAATTGATGCCTAAGTGCCACTATAGGAACCACCTGTAACTTTTACAGAATGGATACCTGTCGTTTTTATCGATGTGAAACAAACGTTTTAGATAAGCGTGATAACTTTTTAGGGGGGTAACAATAAATTGGTATTTAGCCTAAAATATTAAATGTTTGAATCATTTATTATAGTCAATCAAGGGAAAACAATTCTAGCTCATTGAAAGAGAGCTACTAAGTTTATTTTATATAAAAAATTTCCCTCCCTGGGTTGAAGAAATCTCGTTGGCTCATATGGGACTGAGGCACTCGCGTTGCCTGCTCCTTCGGAGAAAAATGGCGGAGCCGGACAATTCTGAGGTATGTCAGTTCGCTGTTAAATGATCCAAGGAGTGACATATGCTGGTCAAAATATTTCGTTATATTGATATAATCGATAATAATAAATTAATGATGGTTCTGTTGATTTATTTTGTATTGTCTTTGTCAGTTTTGAAGTAATCAAGATTGTATCGACTACTGGTGTCTGTAAAAAGCAATGCAGACACATACTACGTTTAGTTGTTTTTGTAAATTGATATGGCATATGTCCCGTTAAAATATTACAGTTGCAAAGATATGCGATGTATAAATGATCTGTAGTGGTTAGTGGGTGCGCTGTCCTTGGTGCTGATTCCACTATCCGTTCAGCACAATCTGTAGCATGGACTCCTGCTGATCTGAAAACGGGTAGATGCGTAACATGATGTAATCTAGCCTACCAAGTGACCTCCAATGCATTCTAAGTAATTCACTGTATTTGTAAATAGCACATTTTGCCATTTAATGCTATAACAAATTGTTTTGCATCAAGGTGCACTGTATTGAAAGCGATTTCTTACAGCAAACAGATCCAGTTCTGTTGCTCTTCTCTGACAATGTTAAAATGTCATACTCTCTTCAAATACACCTTCACTCAATTTTGTCTGTCCCTAATTCTCTCTCTCTCTCTCTCTCTCTCTCTCTCTCTCTCTCTCTCTCTCTCTCTCTCTCTCTCTCTCTCTCTCTTTCTCTCTCTCCCATCCCTTCCCACATTGTCTATCTTTATTTCTGTCTGTCTTTATTTTCTCTATCCCTACCTTTCTCTCTATCTTCATATTCCCTATTTCTCTCTGCCTCACCCCCTCCTCTCTCTTAGCAGCAGCGTACCATCACTGCCCCCCAGTCCCAGTCCTTTCAACCCGCCTCCTTGCCCAAACCTGTGCCTACCGTCCACCATGTGCCGCACCCTCCACATACACCCCATGTAGCGGCCCTGCCCACCTGCCCCGGGCGCGGCAAGATGGCAAAGCTGCTCAACCCGGAGGAAATGACATCACAGGACTACTACTTTGACTCCTACGCCCACTTTGGCATCCATGAGGTAGGTAGGGGTCTCATCCATGAAGTAGGTAGGGGACTCACCCATGAGGTAGGTAGGTAGGGGACTCATCCATGAGGTAGGTAGGTAGGTAGGAAGGTAGGTAGGGGTCTCATCCATGAAGTAGGTAGGTAGGGGTCTCATCCATGAGGTAGGTAGGTAGGGAACTCATCCATGAGGTAGGTAGGCAGGAAGGTAGATAGGGGACTCATCCATGAGTTAGGTAGGTAAGGGACTCATCCATGAGGTAGGTAGGTGGGGGACTCATCCATGATGTAGGCAGGTAGGGGACTCATCCATGAGGTAGGTAGGGGACTCACCCATGAGGTAGGTAGGGGACTCATCCATGAGGTAGGTAGGTAGGGGACTCATCCATGAGGTAGGTAGGTAGGGGACTCATCCATGAGGTAGGTAGGGGACTCATCCATGAGGTAGGTAGGGGACTCATCCATGATGTAGGCAGGTAGGGGACTCATCCATGAGGTAGGTAGGGGACTAACCCATGAGGTAGGTAGGGGACTCATCCATGAGGTAGGTAGGTAGGGGACTCATCCATGAGGTAGGTAGGGGACTCATCCATGAGGTAGGTAGGAAGGTAGGTAGGGGACTCATCCATGAGTTAGGTAGGTAAGGGACTCATCCATGAGGTAGGTTGGTGGGGGACTCATCCATGATGTAGGCAGGTAGGGGACTCATCCATGAGGTAGGTAGGGGACTCACCCATGAGGTAGGTAGGTAGGAGACTCATCCATGAGGTAGGCAGGTAGGGGACTCATCCATGAGGTAGATAGGTAGGAGACTTATCCATGAGGTAGGTAGGTAGGTAGGAGACTCATCCATGAGGTAGGTAGGTAGGAGACTCATCCATGAGGTAGGCAGGTAGGGGACTCATCCATGAGGTAGGTAGGTAGGAGACTCATCCATGAAGTAGGTAGGTAGGTAGGAGACTCATCCATGAGGTAGGGAGGTAGGAGACTCATCAATGAGGTAGGCAGGTAGGAGACTCATCCATGAGGTAAACAGGTAGGAGACTCATCCATGAGGTAGGTAGGTAGGTAGGGGACTCATCCATGAGGTAGGTAGTTAGGTAGGGGACTCATCCATGAGGTAGGAAGGTAGATAGGTAGGTAGGAGACTCATCCATGAGGTAGGTAGGTAGGTAGGTAGGTAGGTAGGAGACTCATCCATGAGGTAGGTTGGTAGGTAGGTAGGAGACTCATCCATGAGGTAGGTAGTTAGGTAGGAGACTCATCCATGAGGTAGGTAGTTAGGTAGGAGACTCATCCATGAGGTAGGTAGTTAGGTAGGAGACTCATCCATGAGGTAGGTAGGTAGGTAGGTAGGAGACTCATCCATGAGGTAGTTAGGTAGGGGACTCATCCATGAGGTAGGTAGGTATGTAGGAGACTCATCCATGAGGTAGGTAGGTAGGAGACTCATCCATGAGGTAGGTAGTTAGGTAGGAGACTCATCCATGAGGTAGGTAGTTAGGTAGGAGACTCATCCATGAGGTAGGTAGTTAGGTAGGAGACTCATCCATGAGGTAGGTAGGGAGGTAGGTAGGAGACTCATCCATGAGGTAGGTAGTTAGGTAGAATACTCATCCATAAGGTAGGTAGGTAGGTAGTTAGGTAGGGGACTCATCCATGAGGTAGGTAGGTAGGTAGGAGACTCATCCATGAGGTAGGTAGGGGACTCATCCATGAGGTAGGTAGGTAGGAGACTCATCCATGAGGTAGGTAGTTAGGTAGGAGACTCATCCATGAGGTAGGTAGGGGACTCATCCATGAGGTAGGTAGGTAGGTAGGTAGGTAGGTAGGTAGGATACTCATCCATGAGGTAGGTAGGTAGGAGACTCATCCATGAGGTAGGTAGTTAGGTAGGAGACTCATCCATGAGGTAGGTAGGTAGGTAGGTAGGTAGGTAGGTAGGTAGGTAGGTAGGTAGGTAGGTAGGAGACTCATCCATGAGGTAGGTAGTTAGGTAGGGGACTCATCCATGAGGTAGGTAGGTAGGTAGGTAGGTAGGTAGGAGACTCATCCATAAGGTAGGTAGTTAGGTAGGGGACTCATCTATGAGGTAGGTAGGTAGGTAGGTAGGAGACTCATCCATGAGGTAGGTAGGTAGGGGACTCATCCATGAGGCAGGTAGGTAGGAGACTCATCCATGAGGTAGGTAGTTAGGTAGGAGACTCATCCATGAGGTAGGTAGGGAGGTAGGTAGGAGACTCATCCATGAGGTAGGTAGTTAGGTAGAATACTCATCCATAAGGTAGGTAGGTAGGTAGTTAGGTAGGGGACTCATCCATGAGGTAGGTAGGTAGGTAGGAGACTCATCCATGAGGTAGGTAGGGGACTCATCCATGAGGTAGGTAGGTAGGAGACTCATCCATGAGGTAGGTAGTTAGGTAGGAGACTCATCCATGAGGTAGGTAGGGGACTCATCCATGAGGTAGGTAGGTAGGTAGGTAGGTAGGTAGGTAGGTAGGATACTCATCCATGAGGTAGGTAGGTAGGAGACTCATCCATGAGGTAGGTAGTTAGGTAGGAGACTCATCCATGAGGTAGGTAGGTAGGTAGGTAGGTAGGTAGGTAGGTAGGTAGGTAGGTAGGTAGGAGACTCATCCATGAGGTAGGTAGTTAGGTAGGGGACTCATCCATGAGGTAGGTAGGTAGGTAGGTAGGTAGGTAGGTAGGAGACTCATCCATAAGGTAGGTAGTTAGGTAGGGGACTCATCTATGAGGTAGGTAGGTAGGTAGGTAGGAGACTCATCCATGAGGTAGGTAGGTAGGGGACTCATCCATGAGGCAGGTAGGTAGGAGACTCATCCATGAGGTAGGTAGTTAGGTAGGAGACTCATCCATGAGGTAGGTAGTTAGGTAGGAGACTCATCCATGAGGTAGGTAGTTAGGTAGGAGACTCATCCATGAGGTAGGCATGTAGGGGACTCATCCATGAGGTAGGTAGGTAGGTAGGTAGGTAGGTAGGTAGGTAGGATACTCATCCATGAGGTAGGTAGGTAGGAGACTCATCCATGAGGTAGGTAGTTAGGTAGGAGACTCATCCATGAGGTAGGTAGGTAGGTAGATAGGTAGGTAGGTAGGTAGGTAGGTAGGTAGGTAGGTAGGTAGGAGACTCATCCATGAGGTAGGTAGTTAGGTAGGGGACTCATCCATGAGGTAGGTAGGTAGGTAGGTAGGTAGGTAGGTAGGTAGGTAGGTAGGTAGGTAGGTAGGAGACTCATCCATAAGGTAGGTAGTTAGGTAGGGGACTCATCTATGAGGTAGGTAGGTAGGTAGGTAGGAGACTCATCCATGAGGTAGGTAGGTAGGGGACTCATCCATGAGGCAGGTAGGTAGGAGACTCATCCATGAGGTAGGTAGTTAGGTAGGAGACTCATCCATGAGGTAGGTAGTTAGGTAGGAGACTCATCCATGAGGTAGGTAGTTAGGTAGGAGACTCATCCATGAGGTAGGCATGTAGGGGACTCATCCATGAGGTAGGTAGGTAGGTAGGATACTCATCCATGAGGTAGGTAGGTAGGAGACTCATCCATGAGATAGTTAAGTAGGAGACTCATCCATTAGGTAGGTAGGTAGATAGGTAGGTAGGAGACTCATCCATGAGGTAGGTAGTTAGGTAGGGGACTCATCCATGAGGTAGGTAGGTAGGTAGGTAGGGGACTCATCCATGAGGTAGGTAGTTAGGTAGGTGAGTCATCCATGAGGTAGGTAGTTAGGTAGGAGACTCATCCATAAGGTAGGTAGTTAGGTAGGAGACTCATCCATGAGGTAGGCAGTTAGGTAGGAGACTCATCCATGAGGTAGGTAGTTAGGTAGGGGACTCATCCATGATGTAGGTAGGTAGGTAGGGGACTCATCCATGAGGCAGGTAGGTAGGAGACTCATCCATGAGGTAGGTAGTTAGGTAGGAGACTCATCCATGAGGTAGGTAGGTAGGAGACTCATCCATGAGGTAGGTAGTTAGGTAGGAGACTCATCCATGAGGTAGGTAGGTAGGTAGGAGACTCATCCATGAGGTAGGTTGTTAGGTAGGGGACTCATCCATGATGTAGGTAGGTAGGTAGGTAGGTAGGTAGGTAGGAGACTCATCCATAAGGTAGGCAGTTAGGTAGGGGACTCATCTATGAGGTAGGTAGGTAGGTAGGAGACTCATCCATGAGGTAGGTAGGTAGGGGACTCATCCATGAGGCAGGTAGGTAGGAGACTCATCCATGAGGTAGGTAGTTAGGTAGGAGACTCATCCATGAGGTAGGTAGTTAGGTAGGAGACTCATCCATGAGGTAGGCATGTAGGGGACTCATCCATGAGGTAGGTAGGTAGGTAGGTAGGTAGGATACTCATCCATGAGGTAGGTAGGTAGGAGACTCATCCATGAGATAGTTAAGTAGGAGACTCATCCATTAGGTAGGTAGGTAGGTAGGTAGGAGACTCATCCATGAGGTAGGTAGTTAGGTAGGGGACTCATCCATGAGGTAGGTAGGTAGGTAGGTAGGTAGGGGACTCATCCATGAGGTAGGTAGTTAGGTAGGAGCGTCATCCATGAGGTAGGTAGTTAGGTAGGAGACTCATCCATAAGGTAGGTAGTTAGGTAGGAGACTCATCCATGAGGTAGGCAGTTAGGTAGGAGACTCATCAATGAGGTAGGTAGTTAGGTAGGGGACTCATCCATGAGGTAGGTAGGTAGGAGACTCATCAATGAGGTAGGTAGGTAGGAGACTCATCCATGAGGTAGGTAGGTAGGTAGGTAGGTAGGAGACTCATCCATGAGGTAGGTAGGTAGGAGACTCATCCATGAGGTAGGTAGGTAGGAGACTCATCCATGAGGTAGGTAGGTGGGAGACTCATCCATGATGTAGATATAGTGCCTTCAGAAAGTATTCACACCCTTTTCCACATTTTGTTGTGTTACAAAGTGGGATTAAATGGATTTAATTGTTGTTGTTTTTTGTCAACAATCCACACAAAATCATCTGTAATGTGAAGGTGGAAGAAAAATGCATTTGTACAAAAATTTATGAAAAATAAAACACTAATATATCTTGATTAGATAAATATTCAACCCCCTGAGTCAATACATGTTAGAATCACCTTTCGCAGCGATTACAGCTGTGAGTCTTTCTGGGTAAGACTCGAAGAACTTTGCACACCTGGATTGTACAATATTTGCACATTATTCTTAAAAAAATTATTCAAGCTCTGTCAAGTTGGTTATTGATCATTGCTAGACAGCCATTTTCAAGTCATGCCATAGATTTTCAAGCCGATTTAAGTCAAAACTGCAACTAGGCAACTCAGGAACATTCAATGTCGTCTTGGTAAGCAGCTCCAGTGTATATTTGGCCTTGGTGTTTTAGGTTATTGTCCTGCTGAAAGGTGAATTTATCTCCCAGTGTCTGTTGGAAAGCAGACTGAACCAGGTTTTCCTTTAGGATTTAGCCTGTGCTTAGCTCTATTCCGTTTATTTTTATCATTAAAAAAACTCCCCAGTCCTTGCCGATGACAAGCATACCCATAACATCATGCATGCTTGAAAATATGAGGAGTGGTACTTAGTGATGTGTTGTGTTGGATTTGCCCCAAACATTACGCTTTGTATTCAGGACATAAAGTTAATTTCTTTGCCACATTTTTAGACAATTTACTTTAGTGCCTTTTTGCAAACAGGATGCATATTTTTGAATATTGTAACACAACAGAATGTGGAAAAAGTCTATTGAAGTGTCAGACTCATACCCCAGATAGTAATCTATTGAAGTGTCAGACTCATACCCCAGATAGTGATCTATTGAAGTGTCAGACTCATACCCCAGATAGTGATCTATTGAAGTGTCAGACTCATACCCCAGATAGTGATCTATTGAAGTGTCAGACTCATACCCCAGATAGTGATATATTGAAGTGTCAGACTCATACCCCAGATAGTGATCTATTAAAGTGTCAGACTCATACCCCAGATAGTGATCTATTAAAGTGTCAGACTCATACCCTACATAGTGATCTATTGAAGTGTCAGACTCATACCCCAGATAGTGATCTATTGAAGTGTCAGACTCATACCCTACATAGTGATCTATTGAAGTGTCAGACTCATACCCCAGATAGTGATCTATTGAAGTGTCAGACTCATACCCTACATAGTGATCTATTGAAGTGTCAGACTCATACCCCAGATAGTGATCTATTGAAGTGTCAGACTCATACCCTACATAGTGATCTATTGAAGTGTCAGACTCATACCCCAGATAGTGATCTATTGAAGTGTCAGACTCATACCCCAGATAGTGATCTATTGAAGTGTCAGAATCATACCCTACATAGTGATCTATTGAAGTGTCAGACTCATACCCCAGATAGTGATCTATTAAAGTGTCAGACTCATACCCTACATAGTGATCTATAGAAGTGTCAGACTCATACCCTACATAGTGATCTATTGAAGTGTCGGACTCATACCCCAGATAGTGATCTATTAAAGTGTCAGACTCATACCCTACATAGTGATCTATAGAAGTGTCAGACTCATACCCTACATAGTGATCTATAGAAGTGTCAGACTCATACCCTACATAGTGATCTATAGAAGTGTCAGACTCATACCCTACATAGTGATCTATTAAAGTGTCAGACTCATACCCCAGATAGTGATCTATGGTCTAGGTAGCCTAAAACTAAAAAGAGAGAAAGGGAACAACCTAAAATGTGTTTCTGTCGAGGTCCTTATTTAGCATGTGGGTCAGGTTACTGTCTGAATGCAAAGCAGACCCAAGAACAGAACTGCCCCCGATAAAATGTGTGAGTGTGCGTGTGTGTGTACGTGTGTGTGTGAATGGGTTTAGAGAGATGGGTATCAGATAATCCCAGCAGGGTTTCGTTATAGACCTACCTCTTTTTAAAGAGCCTGTGCCAGCGATTCGGCCTAAATACTGCCTTGGATTTGTCTATTTCTTCTGCATCCGTAGACACCATTAGTCTGTGTGATTAATGGGGGCTGAGCTAGAGCTGTGTTTGTGAGAAAAGGGCGGATCCCGAAAGGGTCTGGGGCCGGGTCTTTTATACAAAAACGTAGTGTAGAGTCAGAATGGTTTGAGCTACAAACCATTAAAACCTATCTATGAAAATATGTTTTGCTATATGACACTCACAAGCCCCACAATAGTTGTTAGAAGGTAAGGGGTTCTTCTACATAGAAGATCATAGGAAATCCCAGGACATAGTATCTACAATACTGTAATCAGCTGACATAGTTGCTGTCACAAACTCCAAACTCCACACAGTTGTCAAATCAAATTAAATTGTATTTGTCACATACACGTGTTTAGCAGATGTTATAGCGGGTGTAGCGAAATGCTTGTGCTTCTAGCTCCGACAGTGCAGTAATATCTAACAAGTAATATCTAACAATTTCACAACATATACCTAATACACACAAAACTTGTAAGGAATGGAATCTAAGAAAATATACATATATGGACAAGCAATGACAGAGCGGCATGGACTAAGACACAGTAGAATATTATAGAATAGAATGCAGTATATACAGTGAGGGAAAAAAGTATTTGATCCCCTGCTGATTTTGTACATTTGCCCACTGACAAAAAAAAGATCAGTCTATAATTTTAATGGTAGGTTTATTTGAACAGTGAGAGACAGAATAACAACAAAAAAATCCACAAAAATGCATGTAAAACATTTTATAAATTGATTTGCATTTTAATGAGGGAAATAAGTATTTGACACCCTCTCAATCAGAAAGATTTCTGGCTCCCAAGTGTCTTTTATACAGGTAATGAGCTGAGATTAGGAGCACTCTCTTAAAGGGAGTGCTCCTAATCTCAGCTTGTTACCTGTATAAAAGACACCTGTCCACAGAAGCAATCAATCAATCAGATTCCAAACTCTCCACCATGGCCAAGACCTAAGAGCTCTCCAAGGATGTCAGGGACAAGATTGTAGACCTACACAAGGCTGGAATGGGCTACAAGACCATCGCCAAGCAACTTGGTGAGAAGGTGACAACAGTTGGTGCGATTATTCGCAAATGGAAGAAACACAAAAGACCTGTCAATCTCCCTCGGCCTGGGGCTCCATGCAAGATCTCACCTCGTGGAGTTGCAATGATCAGGAGAACGGTGAGGAATCAGCCCAGAACTACACGGGAGGATCTTGTCAATGATCTCAAGGCAGCTGGGACCATAGTCACCAAGAAAACAATTGGTAACATACTACGCCGTGAAGGACTGAAATCCTGCAGCGCCCGCAAGGTCCCCCTGCTCAATAATATAATATAATATGCCATTTAGCAGACGCTTTTATCCAAAGCGACTTACAGTCATGTGTGCATACATTTTTACGTATGGGTGGTCCCGGGGATCGAACCCACTACCCTGGCGTTACAAGCGCCATGCTCTACCAACTGAGCTACAGAGGACCTCAAGAAAGCACATATACATGCCCGTCTGAAGTTTGCCAATGAACATCTGAATGATTCAGAGGAGAACTGGGTGAAAGTGTTGTGGTCAGATGAGACCAAAATGGAGCTCTTTGGCATCAACTCAACTCGCCGTGTTTGGAGGAGGAGGAATGCTGCCTATGACCCCAAGAACACCATCCCCACCGTCAAACATTGAGGTGGAAACATTATGCTTTGGGGGTGTTTTTCTGCTAAGGAGACAGGACAACTTTACTGCATCAAAGGGACGATGGACGGGGCCATGTACTGTCAAATCTTGGGTGAGAACCTCCTTCCCTCAGCCAGGGCATTGAAAATGGGACGTGGATGGGGATTCCAGCATGACAATGACCCAAAACACACGGTCAAGGCAACAAAGGAGTGGCTCAAGAAGAAGCACATTAAGGTCCTGGAGTGGCCTAGCCAGTCTCCAGACCTTAATCCCATAGAAAATCTGTGGAGGGAGCTGAAGGTTCGAGTTGCCAAACGTCAGCCTCGAAACCTTAATGACTTGGAGAACATCTGCAAAGAGGAGTGGGACAAAATCCCTCCTGAGATGTGTGCAAACCTGGTGGCCAACTACAAGAAACGTCTGACCTCTGTGATTGCCAACAAGGGTTTTGACACCAAGTACTAAGTCATGTTTTGCAGAGGGGTCAAATACTTATTTCCCTCATTAAAATGCAAATCAATTTATAACATTTTTGACATGTGTTTTTATGGATTTTTTGTTGTTGTTATTCTGTCTCTCAATGTTCAAATAAACCTACCATTAAAATTATAGACTGATCATTTCTTTGTCAGTGGGCAAACATACAAAATCAGCAGGGGATCAAATACTTTTTCCCTCACTGTACATATGAGATGAGTAGTGCAAGATATGTAAACATTATTAAAATGACTGTAAACATAATTAAAGTGACTATTGTTCAATTTCTTAAAGTGGCCAGTGATTTCAATAGGCAGCAGCAGCTGCTATGTGCTAGTGATGGCTATTTAACAGTCTGATGGCCTTGAGATAGAAGCTGTTTTTCATTCTCTCAGTCTCAGCTTTGATGCACTTGTACTGACCTCGCCTTCTGGATGATAGCAGGGTGAACAGGCAGTGGCTTGGGTGGTTGATGTCCTTGATGATCTTTTTGGCCTTCCTGTGACATCGGGTGCTGTATGTGTCTTGGAGGGCGGGTAGTTTGCTCCGATAATGCGTTCGGCAGACCACACCACCCTCTGGAGAGCCCTGCGGTTGCGGGCGATGCAGCTGCCATACCAGGTGGTGATACAGCCGACAGGATGCTCTCAATTGTGCATCTGTAAAAGTTTGTGAGGGTTTTAGGTGCCAAGCCGAATTTCTTCAGCCTCCTGAGGTTGAAGAGGCTCTGTTGCGCCTTCTTCACCACACTGTCTGCGTGGGTGGACCATTTCAGTTTGTCGGTGATGTGTACGCCAAGGAACTTGAAGCTTTCCACCTTCTCCTCTGTGGTCCCGTCGATGTGGATAGGGGCATGCACCCTCTGCTGTTTCATGAAGTCCACAATCATCTCCATTGTTTTTTTTACGTTGAGTGAGAGGTTATTTTCCTGGCACCACACTCCCAGAGCCCTCACCTCCTCCCTGTAGGCGGTCTCGTCATTGTTGGTAATCAAGCCTACTACTGTTGTGTCGTCTGCAAACTTGATGATTGAGTTGGAGGCGTGCTTGGCCACGCAGTCATGGGTGAACAGGGAGTACAGGAGGGGGCTGAGCACGCACCCTTGTGGGGCCCCAGTGTTGAGGATCAGCGAAGTGGAGATATTGTTTCCTACCTTCACCACCTGGGGGCGGCCCGTCAGGAAGTCCAGGACCCAGTTGCACAGGGCGGGTTCAGACCCAGGGCCTCGAGCTTGATGATGAGCTTGGAGGGTACTATGGTGTTGAATGCTGAGCTATAGTCAATGAACAGCATTCTTACATAGGTATTCCTCTTGTCCAGATGGGATAGGGCAGTGTGCAATGTGATGCCGATTGCATCGTCTGTGGATCTATTGGGGCGGTAAGCAAATTGAAGTGGGTCTAGGGTGACAGGTAAGGTAGAGGTGATATGATTATTGACTAGTCTCTCAAAGCACTTCATGATGACAGAGGTGAGTGCTACATTGCGATAGTCATTTAGTTCAGTTACCTTTGCTTTCTTAGGTACAGGAACAATGGTGGCCATCTTGAAGCATGTGGGAACAGCAGACTGGGAAAGGGAGAGACTGAATATGTCCATAAACACACCAGCCAGCTGGTCTGCGCATGCTCTGAGGACGCGGCTAGGGATGCCGTCTGGGCCGGCAGCCTTGCGGGGGTTAACATGCTTAAATGTCTTAATCACATCGGCCATGGAGAAGGAGAGGCCACAGTCCTTGGTAGTGGGCCTCGTCATTGGCACTGTGTTATCCTCAAAGCGGGCGAAGAAGGTGTTTAGTTTGTCTGGAAGCTAGACGTCGGTGTCGGTGACGTGGCTGGTTTTCCTTTTGTAGTCCGTGATTGTCTGTAGACCCTGCCACATACGTCTCGTGTCTGAGCCGTTGAATTGCGACTCCACTATGTCTCTATACTGATGTTTTGCCAGTTTAATTGCCTTGCGGAGTGAGTAGCTACACTGTTTGTATTCTGCCATATTCCCAGTCACCTTGCCATGGTTGAATGCGGTTGTTCGCGCTTTCAGATTGGAGCGAATGCTGCCATCTATCCACGGTTTCTGGTTAGGGTAGGTTTTAATAGTCACAGTGGTTAGATATAAAAAAAAAATTGCAGACCTTATTTTTTACATTTACATTTGTCAATAAAACTCATGAATGCAACTGTTTATGTCAAATTGTTTTGTGTTCTACATTTAGCCCTGGTTGTCCTGAAAATAAAATGGTAAAACACTTAATTGTGAGGCTAAATATAAGGGCTGGATGAATGAAAAGCAGAATTATGCTGGGATCTCGGGACTAATAGGGTTAAGTCTTTTTGAGCTTGACGTCCTCTGTGTATCATAGTATCATGTTTTTCCTGACCCCATGACCTGACCAGGTAAAAGTCCTGGACCCATTCATAGTTGCCGAGCTACAAAGTCTTGCACATTCTGCAAATGCTAACTTCCACATAAGTCAAATATTCACTTAGTCTCCCATTGACACCAATGCATGACTAAGGGCTGGATCTTCCGCGATACTTCTGCAATACGGATTGAATCCAGCCCTAAGTGAAAATTCAACTTAAATAAAAGTTACGATTCACCTCTCTGTGAGATTCCCAATCCCATCAACATTCCCATGTTGTTCCCTGTTGTACAGGAGATGCTGAAGGATGAAGTGCGAACCCTGACATATAGGAATGCCATGTACCACAACAAGCACATGTTCAAGGACAAGATAGTTCTGGATGTGGGCAGTGGGACAGGCATCCTGTCCATGTTCGCTGCCAACGCGGGCGCCAGGCACGTGTACGGGGTGAGAGTCCTTCTCCTGCTTTAAACACCAAACACCTTTTTCACACTGCAAAGCCAAGCTGAGCTGAGCCAAGCTGTACTGAGCCATGTTCAGATGCCAAACGTTGTCGAACGTTGCAGATAGAAATTTCATGAATAGAGCTGATATGATTCCTTATTCTACATGTCAGAGAGGCATGTTCGTTCTACATAGCCTATTTCTATAAGAACGTTCCAAAATGTTGCGTCCTGCTGAACGCGCCCCTGGCTATGCATTTAACAGATGCCTGTTTCACACTACAGGGCCGACCTGAACCATACCCTGCTACTTTTTATATTTTCGTTTCACGTTGTCCTTTTCCAGCGTGGTTCAAGCAGCTATGGTGGATGCGTAGCCAGGCCAGCCCAGATTGGCATGGCTTGGCTCGGTTTGGCCCTGTAGTGTGAACCAGGCTGAGGAAGACTTGATGGTTGATATTCATCTGTGGTACAGTCGTCTGATCTGTCTGTTGAGTTGAAGTGGATGTAAATGATACAAGTCCTGGTGGGTGTAGCACATCTCTCCCTCACTGACACTTGCTCTACACACACACACACACACACACACACACACACACACACACACACACACACACACATACACACACACACACACACACACACACTGTTATTAGCTTGATTCCCTTAGGGCACGGCTTGAAGTCTCATTCACAGGAAATACATTATCGGCCCTCACATTTCCCTCATCATATGAATCATATATAACACTCATGGATGAGAGAGGGAAATGGTACATGAATAATGATCTTGATAAAGTGGAGATTGGATCTAGGATGAGTGGTAAAGCAGCAATGATTGCAGTGGGTGTCCTTGTGTGTGTGAGTGTATGTGTGTGTGTGTGTGTGTGTGTGTGTGTGTGTGTGTGTGTGTGTGTGTGTGTGTGTGTGTGTGTGTGTATGTGTGTGTGTGTGTGTGTGTGTGTGTGTCCATACCTGTAGAACTAATGTCAGACCTAACATTCATCAACGAGTATGTAGGTGATGTGCACAGCATTTCTCCGCTGAATAAACCACAGGAGCAGTATAAACCTACTGACATTCATCCAACCTGTGTGTTCCCTCTTGTTATGTGCCCCAGATTGAGTGTTCCAGTATATCAGAGTATTCTGAGAAGATCATCAAGTCCAACCACCTACACAATGGTAAGAGATTCACTACAAATCAATCATCTATATAGCTAGGTTCACACAGGGTAGCCGACATGGCTATATCCTGTCAAAGTTACATGTTACGAGTTCACTAGTCAAGGGACAAAGATTTGGGGAGGATAAACTGATTCTAGAACTGTGTCTAAAGGCAACTTGTACGCACAATATGGTACACATAACAGGCTACTCATGTTCTATTGATCATTAGGACTATATGGGCGCAGTGGGGGAGACAGCTGGCTTACTGAGAGATAACAGAATATATATATTAACATTGATAAAGTATCAATGAAAGAGACAGAGAGAGGAGGGATAGAGAGAGAAGGAGGGGGGGGGAGAGAGAGAGAGAGTGATAGAGCTATTCAGAAAGACATCTTCACCCTGGACTCTGGCTGGCAGCTCTGTCTGGCAGCTCTGCTCCCAAACAAAACATCCCTAAACTGAGACATCAATCAAAATGAGCTGGATGCCGCTGATCATCACTCTGAAATGTCACCTTGATGGAACTCCACAGATGGCGTTATAATTGAGTGACCCAGAGGAGTGTTTGGTGGAGTGGAGTATTTGGTGTAGTGTAGTGCTTAGTGTAGTGTACTGTTTAGAGGAGTGGAGTGTTTAGAGGAGTGGAGTGTTTAGAGGAGTGGAGTGTTTGAACTAGTGGAGTGTTTAGTGTAGTGGAGTGTTTAGTGTAGTGGAGTGTTTAGTGTAGTGGAATGTTTAGAGGAGTGGAGTGTTTGATCTAGTGGAATGTTTGGTGTAGTGGAGTGTTTAGTGTAGTGGAGTGTTTGATCTAGTGGAGTGTTTGGTGTAGTGGAGTGTTTGGTGTAGTGGAGTGTTTGGTGTAGTGGAGTGTTTGGTGTAATGGAGTGTTTGGTGTAGTGGAGTGTTTAGTGTAGTGGAGTGTTTGATCTAGTGGAGTGTTTGGTGTAGTGGAGTGTTTGGTGTAGTGGAGTGTTTGGTGTAGTGGAGTGTTTGGTGTAGTGGAGTGTTTAGTGTAGTGGAGTGTTTGATCTAGTGGAGTGTTTGGTGTAATGGAGTGTTTAGTGTAGTGGAGTGTTTGGTGTAGTGGAGTGTTTGGTGTAATGGAGTGTTTGGTGTAGTGGAGTGTTTAGTGTAGTGGAGTGTTTGGTGTAGTGGAGTGTTTGGTGTAGTGGAGTGTTTAGTGTAGTGGAGTGTTTGGTGTAGTGGAGTGTTTGGTGTAGTGGAGTGTTTGGTGTAGTGGAGTGTTTAGTGTAGTGGAGTGTTTAGTGTAGTGGAGTGTTTGATCTAGTGGAGTGTTTGGTGTAATGGAGTGTTTAGTGTAGTGGAGTGTTTGGTGTAGTGGAGTGTTTAGTGTAGTGGAGTGTTTGGTGTAGTGGAGTGTTTGGTGTAGTGGAGTGTTTAGTGTAGTGGAGTGTTTGATCTAGTGGAGTGTTTGGTGTAGTGGAGTGTTTGGTGTAGTGGAGTGGAGTGTTTGGTGTAGTGGAGTGTTTGGTGTAGTGGAGTGTTTAGTGTAGTGGAGTGTTTAGAGGAGTGGAGTGTTTGATCTAGTGGAATGTTTGGTGTAGTGGAGTGTTTATTGTAGTGGAGTGTTTGATCTAGTGGAGTGTTTGGTGTAGTGGAGTGTTTGGTGTAGTGGAGTGTTTGGTGTAGTGGAGTGTTTGATCTAGTGGAGTGTTTGGTGTAGTGGAGTGTTTAGTGTAGTGGAGTGTTTGATCTAGTGGAGTGTTTGGTGTAGTGGAGTGTTTAGTGTAGTGGAGTGTTTAGTGTAGTGGAGTGTTTAGTGTAGTGGAGTGTTTGATCTAGTGGAGTGTTTGGTGTAGTGGAGTGTTTAGTGTAGTGGAGTGTTTGATCTAGTGGAGTGTTTGGTGTAGTGGAGTGTTTAGTGTAGTGGAGTGTTTAATGTAGTGGAGTGTTTAGTGGAGTGGAGTGTTTGATCTAGTGGAGTGTTTGGTGTAGTGGAGTGTTTGGTGTAGTGGAGTGTTTAGTGTAGTGGAGTGTTTAGAGGAGTGGAGTGTTTGGTGTAGTGGAGTGTTTGGTGTAGTGGAGTGTTTGGTGTAGTGGAGTGTTTAGTGTAGTGGAGTGTTTAGTGGAGTGTTTGATCTAGTGGAGTGTTTGGTGTAATGGAGTGTTTAGTGTAGTGGAGTGTTTGGTGTAGTGGAATGTTTAGAGGAGTGGAGTGTTTGATCTAGTGGAATGTTTGGTGTAGTGGAGTGTTTAGTGTAGTGGAGTGTTTGGTGTAGTGGAGTGTTTGGTGTAGTGGAGTGTTTAGTGTAGTGGAGTGTTTGATCTAGTGGAGTGTTTGGTGTAGTGGAGTGTTTGGTGTAGTGGAGTGTTTGGTGTAGTGGAGTGTTTAGTGTAGTGGAGTGTTTAGTGTAGTGGGGTGTTTGGTGTAGTGGAGTGTTTGATCTAGTGGAGTGTTTGGTGTAGTGGAGTGTTTAGTGTAGTGGAGTGTTTGGTGTAGTGGAGTGTTTAGTGTAGTGGAGTGTTTAGAGGAGTGGAGTGTTTGAACTAGTGGAGTGTTTGAACTAGTGGAGTGTTTAGTGTAGTGGAGTGTTTAGTGTAGTGGGGTGTTTAGAGGAGTGGAGTGTTTGATCTAGTGGAGTGTTTGGTGTAGTGGAGTGTTTAGTGGAGTGTTTGATCTAGTGGAGTGTTTAGTGTAGTGGAGTGTTTGGTGTAGTGGATTGTTTAGTGTAGTGGAGTGTTTAGAGGAGTGGAGTGTTTAGTGTAGTGGAGTGTTTAGAGGAGTGGAGTGTTTGATCTAGTGGAGTGTTTGATCTAGTGGAGTGTTTGGTGTAGTGGAGTGTTTGGTGTAGTGGAGTGTTTAGTGTAGTGAAGTGTTTGGTGTAGTGGAGTGTTTGGTGTAGTGGAGGTGTTTAGTGTAGTGGAGTGTTTAGTGTAGTGGAGTGTTTAGTGTAGTGGAGTGTTTGATCTAGTGGAGTGTTTGGTGTAGTGGAGTGTTTAGTGTAGTGGAGTGTTTGGTGTAGTGGAGTGTTTGGTGTAGTGGAGTGTTTGGTGTAGTGGAGTGTTTGGTGTAGTGGAGGTGTTTAGTGTAGTGGAGTGTTTAGTGTAGTGGAGTGTTTGGTGTAGTGGAGTGTTTGGTGTAGTGGAGGTGTTTAGTGTAGTGGAGGTGTTTAGTGTAGTGGAGTGTTTGGTGTAGTGGAGTGTTTGGTGTAGTGGAGGTGTTTAGTGTAGTGGAGTGTTTAGTGTAGTGGAGTGTTTAGTGTAGTGGAGTGTTTGATCTAGTGGAGTGTTTGGTGTAGTGGAGTGTTTAGTGTAGTGGAGTGTTTGGTGTAGTGGAGTGTTTGGTGTAGTGGAGTGTTTGGTGTAGTGGAGTGTTTAGTGTAGTGGAGTGTTTAGAGGAGTGGAGTGTTTGATCTAGTGGAGTGTTTGGTGTAGTGGAGTGTTTGGTGTAGTGGAGTGTTTGGTGTAGTGGAGTGTTTAGTGTAGTGGAGTGTTTACTGTAGTGGAGTGTTTGATCTAGTGGAGTGTTTGGTGTAGTGGAGTGTTTGGTGTAGTGGAGTGTTTAGTGTAGTGGAGTGTTTAGAGGAGTGGAGTGTTTGATCTAGTGGAGTGTTTAGTGTAGTGGAGTGTTTAGTGTAGTGGAGTGTTTAGAGGAGTGCAGTGTTTGATCTAGTGGAGTTAGCTCCTGAGTGGCGCAGTGGTCTAAGGCACTGCATCGCAGTGCTAACTGTGCTACTAGAGATCCTGGTTCGAATCCAGGCTCTGTCGCAGCCGGCCGCGACCGGGAGACTCATGGGCGGCGCACAATTGGCCCAGCGTCGTCCAGGGTAGGGGAGGGAATGGCCGGCAGGGATGTAGCTCAGTTGATAGAGCATGGCGTTTGCAACGCCAGGGTTGTGGGTTCGTTTCCCATGGGGGGCCAGTATATAAAAAAAAAAAAATGTATTCACTAACTGTAAGTCGCTCTGGATAAGAGCGTCTGCTAAATGACTAAAATGTAAATGTAAATGTAATGTAAATGGAGTGTTTAGTGTAGTGGAGTGTTTAGTGTAGTGGAGTGTTTAGAGGAGTGCAGTGTTTGATCTAGTGGAGTGTTTGGTGTAGTGGAGTGTTTGATCTAGTGGAGTGTTTGGTGTAGTGGAGTTTTGTGTTGTGAGTGACATTCTGTGTCCTGTCCTTCAGTCATCACCATCTTCAAGGGGAAGGTGGAGGAGGTGGAACTGCCAGTGGAGAAAGTAGACATCATCATCTCAGAGTGGATGGGCTACTGTCTCTTCTACGAGTCTATGCTCAATACGGTCATCTTCGCCAGGGACAAATGGCTAGTAAGTGTGTGTGTTTGTTTTTGTGTATGGGTGTGTGAGAGAGAGAGAGAGAGAGAGAGAGAGAGAGAGAGGGGGGGAGAGAATGAGAGAGAGAGAGAGAGAGAGAGAGAGAGGGGGAGGGAGAGAGAGAGAGAGAGAGAGAGAGAGAGAGAGAGAGAGAGTATACAGGTGTAGGATCTACATTTGGTCACTCTTTTGGTGCTGAGAATTTTCCTGGTTATATTATATATTATATTAACAGTTTTGCACTTTTCACGTAACTTACTTTTGGCCAGCTAATAGCCTAACCACCGATCAAGCAACATTATGGACTAAACGTTCAAATCATGTTGCTGCAGGATAATGTTGCTGTGACAATATAGATCAAATTAAGATCCTACACCTTTACATGCGTGCATGTGTTTATCCACATACTGACTGGTCCTGCTTATAGCGCCCAGTGAGAGGACGATCTGGTTTCTAACCAGTGTTGCTGCTTCAGGGTTTTAGACCGGGTATGAGCTAACGGTACATACAGGATGCCAGGTGTGCAGACAATGCATGTGACTGTAGGATGCCTCTATTCTCTATGAGGTATATCTCAACTAAATGTATGTTGTTGTCTCCTCTCACATTCAGAAGCCTGGAGGGCTGATGTTTCCTGACAGGGCTGCCCTGTATGTAGTGGCCATCGAGGACAGGCAGTACAAGGACTTCAAGATACACTGTGAGAACGTCCTTCCATCTCCATTTCTTAGCTACTGTGTGTATACTGTATGTATCTTATCCTCTCCCTCTTCCAGTGGGCTCTCTCCTCCAGCCTCTGGGTTAGACTACAGAGAGCTGTGTAGAGGAGGGATGGAGGAGAGGGAGAGCCTGTCTGCTCTGTTCTCAAGCCTAGCTGAAGTAGACCTATAATACAGGCTGCCAGACATAGTGGAAGAGTATTTAAGGCCCCTGTCTCTCACTAAAGGAACACTAGATATACATACTAAGGGAGGGTGGAAGGACTGAGACCACGTTTTTGGCAACTGTAGACCTGTGTTATATTTTCTCTGTTCCTGAGGGTTGTTATCGATTCTAGGCGGCAAATAGAGAATAACACAGTTTAATCTCAATCTAAAACTTGAGACACTCTTCCAACCCAACACAGTGCCAGTAACATAGTGTTCAATGTCCACCACTTAAAGAGTATGTGTGATGACCACCACTGGGAGAGAGAGTCTGTGTGATGACCACCACTGAGAGAGAGAGAGTCTGTGTGATGACCACCACTGAGAGAGAGAGTCTGTGTGATGACCACCACTGAGAGAGAGAGTCTGTGTGATGACCACCACTGAGAGAGAGAGAGTCTGTGTGATGACCATCAATGAGAGAGAGTCTGTGTGATGACCACCACTGAGAGAGAGAGTCTGTGTGATGACCACCACTGAGAGAGAGATAGTCTGTGTGATGACCACCACTGAGAGAGAGAGTCTGTGTGATGACCACCACTGAGAGAGAGAGAGTCTGTGTGATGACCACCACTGAGAGAGAGTCTGTGTGATGACCACCACTGAGAGAGAGAGTCTGTGTGATGACCACCACTGAGAGAGAGAGAGTCTGTGTGATGACCATCAATGAGAGAGAGTCTGTGTGATGACCACCACTGAGAGAGAGAGAGTCTGTGTGATGACCATCAATGAGAGAGAGAGTCTGTGTGATGACCGCCACTGAGAGAGAGAGTCTGTGTGATGACCACCACTGAGAGAGAGTCTGTGTGATGACCACCACTGAGAGAGAGTATGTGTGATGACCACCACTGAGAGAGAGAGTCTGTGTGATGACCACCACTGAGAGAGAGAGAGTCTGTGTGATGACCATCAATGAGAGAGAGAGTCTGTGTGATGACCACCACTGAGAGAGAGAGTCTGTGTGATGACCATCACTGAGAGAGAGTCTGTGTGATGACCATCACTGAGAGAGAGAGTCTGTGTGATGACCACCACTGAGAGAGAGAGTCTGTGTGATGACCATCACTGAGAGAGAGAGTCTGTGTGATGACCACAACTGAGAGAAAGAGTGTGTGATGACCACCACTGAGAGAGAGAGTCTGTGTGATGACCATCACTGAGAGAGAGAGAGTCTGTGTGATGACCATCACTGAGAGAGAGTCTGTGTGATGACCACCACTGAGAGAGAGAGTCTGTGTGATGACCATCACTGAGAGAGAGAGAGAGAGAGAGTGTGTGTTGACCACCACTGAGAGAGAGTCTGTGTGATGACCACCACTGAGAGAGAGAGTCTGTGTGATGACCATCACTGAGAGAGAGTCTGTGTGATGACCACCACTGAGAGAGAGAGTCTGTGTGATGACCATCACTGAGAGAGAGAGAGAGAGAGAGAGAGTGTGTTGACCATCACTGAGAGAGAGAGTCTGTGTGATGACCACCACTGAGAGAGAGAGAGAGTGTGTGTTGACCATCACTGAGAGAGAGAGTCTGTGTGATGGCCATCACTGAGAGAGAGAGTGTGTGTTGACCATCACTGAGAGAGAGAGTCTGTGTGATGACCATCACTGAGAGAGAGAGAGTCTGTGTGATGACCATCACTGAGAGAGAGTCTGTGTGATGACCACCACTGAGAGAGAGAGTCTGTGGGATGACCATCACTGAGAGAGAGAGAGAGAGAGAGAGAGAGTGTGTTGACCACCACTGAGAGAGAGTCTGTGTGATGACCACCACTGAGAGAGAGAGTCTGTGTGATGACCATCACTGAGACAGAGTCTGTGTGATGACCACCACTGAGAGAGAGAGTCTGTGTGATGACCATCACTGAGAGAGAGAGAGAGAGAGAGAGAGAGAGAAAGTGTGTTGACCATCACTGAGAGAGAGAGTCTGTGTGATGACCACCACTGAGAGAGAGAGATAGTGTGTGTTGACCATCACTGAGAGAGAGAGTCTGTGTGATGGCCATCACTGAGAGAGAGAGTGTGTGTTGACCACCACTGAGAGAGAGAGTCTGTGTGATGACCACCACTGAGAGAGAGAGTCTGTGTGATGGCCATCACTGGGAGAGAGAGTGTGTGTTGACCACCACTGGGAGAGAGAGTCTGTGTGATGACCACCACTGAGAGAGAGAGTCTGTGTGATGACATCACTGAGAGAGAGAGTCTGTGTGATGACCACCACTGAGAGAGAGAGTCTGTGTGATGACCACCACTGAGAGAGAGAGTCTGTGTGATGACCACCACTGAGAAAGAGAGTCTGTGTGATGACCACCACTGAGAGAGAGAGAGTCTGTGTGATGACCATCAATGAGAGAGAGAGTCTGTGTGATGACCACCACTGAGAGAGAGAGTCTGTGTGATGACCATCACTGAGAGAGAGAGTCTGTGTGATGACCACCACTGAGAGAGAGTCTGTGTGATGACCACCACTGAGAGAGAGAGTCTGTGTGATGACCATCACTGAGAGAGAGAGTCTGTGTGATGACCACCACTGAGAGAAAGAGTATGTGTGATGACCACCACTGAGAGAGAGAGTCTGTGTGATGACCACCACTGAGAGAGAGAGTCTGTGTGATGACCACCACTGAGAGAGAGAGAGTCTGTGTGATGACCATCAATGAGAGAGAGTCTGTGTGATGACCACCACTGAGAGAGAGAGAGTCTGTGTGATGACCACCACTGAGAGAGAGAGTCTGTGTGATGACCACCACTGAGAGAGAGAGTCTGTGTGATGACCATCACTGAGAGAGAGAGTCTGTGTGATGACCACCACTGAGAGAAAGTCTGTGTGATGACCACCACTGAGAGAGAGAGAGTCTGTGTGATGACCATCAATGAGAGAGAGTCTGTGTGATGACCACCACTGAGAGAGAGAGAGTCTGTGTGATGACCATCAATGAGAGAGAGAGTCTGTGTGATGACCACCACTGAGAGAGAGAGTCTGTGTGATGACCACCACTGAGAGAGAGAGTCTGTGTGATGACCACCACTGAGAGAGAGAGTCTGTGTGATGACCACCACTGAGAGAGAGAGTCAGTGTGATGACCACCACTGAGAGAGAGAGTCTGTGTGATGACCACCACTGAGAGAGAGAGAGTCTGTGTGATGACCATCAATGAGAGAGAGAGTCTGTGTGATGACCACCACTGAGAGAGAGAGTCTGTGTGATGACCATCACTGAGAGAGAGAGTCTGTGTGATGACCACCACTGAGAGAGAGTCTGTGTGATGACCACCACTGAGAGAGAGAGTCTGTGTGATGACCATCACTGAGAGAGAGAGTCTGTGTGATGACCACCACTGAGAGAAAGAGTCTGTGTGATGACCACCACTGAGCGAGAGAGTCTGTGTGATGACCATCACTGAGAGAGAGAGAGTCTGTGTGATGACCATCACTGAGAGAGAGTCTGTGTGATGACCACCACTGAGAGAGAGAGTCTGTGTGATGACCATCACTGAGAGAGAGAGAGAGAGAGAGAGAGAGAGAGAGAGAGAGAGAGAGAGAGAGAGAGAGTGTGTTGACCACCACTGAGAGAGAGTCTGTGTGATGACCACCACTGAGAGAGAGAGTCTGTGTGATGACCATCACTGAGAGAGAGTCTGTGTGATGACCACCACTGAGAGAGATTCTGTGTGATGACCATCACTGAGAGAGAGAGAGAGAGAGAGAAAGTGTGTTGACCATCACTGAGAGAGAGAGTCTGTGTGATGACCACCACTGAGAGAGAGAGAGAGAGAGTGTGTGTTGACCATCACTGAGAGAGAGTCTGTGTGATGGCCATCACTGAGAGAGAGAGAGTGTGTGTTGACCATCACTGAGAGAGAGAGTCTGTGTGATGACCATCACTGAGAGAGAGAGAGTCTGTGTGATGACCATCACTGAGAGAGAGTCTGTGTGATGACCACCACTGAGAGAGAGAGTTTGTGTGATGACCATCACTGAGAGAGAGAGTGTGTTGACCACCACTGAGAGAGGAGAGTCTGTGTGATGACCACCACTGAGAGAGAGAGTCTGTGTGATGACCATCACTGAGAGAGAGTCTGTGTGGTGACCACCACTGAGAGAGAGAGTCTGTGTGATGACCATCACTGAGAGAGAGAGAGAGAGAGAGAGAGAGAGAAAGTGTGTTGACCATCACTGAGAGAGAGAGTCTGTGTGATGACAACCACTGAGAGAGAGAGAGTGTGTGTGTTGACCATCACTGAGAGAGAGAGTCTGTGTGATGGCCATCACTGAGAGAGAGAGTGTGTGTTGACCACCACTGAGAGAGAGAGTCTGTGTGATGACCACCACTGAGAGAGAGAGTATGTGTGATGGCCATCACTGGGAGAGAGAGTGTGTGTTGACCACCACTGGGAGAGAGAGTCTGTGTGATGACCACCACTGAGAGAGAGAGTCTGTGTGATGACATCACTGAGAGAGAGAGTCTGTGTGATGACCACCACTGAGAGAGAGAGAGAGAGTCTGTGTGATGACCACCACTGAGAGAGAGAGTCTGTGTGATGACCATCACTGAGAGAGAGAGAGAGCGAGAGAGTGTGTGATGACCACCACTGAGAGAGAGAGTCTGTGTGATGACCACCACTTCAGACACAGAGTGTACCAGATTGACTCATATCTGAGTGTGTGTGTGTGTGTGTCCAGGGTGGGAGAACGTGTACGGTTTTGACATGACCTGCATCCGTAACGTGGCCATGAGAGAGCCCCTGGTGGACGTGGTGGACCCCAAACAGGTGGTGACCAACTCCTGCCTAGTCAAGGTCAGTGTGTGTGTGTCTGTGTGTGTGTGTCTGTAATGAGCACCACTTGAGGCACAGAGTGTACAAGAGTCATGAGTGAATGTACACATCTGATAAACAGGGATGCCATTGTAATATAGATATTCTGTTTAGAGACACTGGCCAACCTTCCCACAATTCACAGCCAGTTCCAAAAAGGGCGGCAGGTAGCCTAGCGGTTACAGCGTTGTGCTAGTAACCGAAAGGTTGGTAGTTTGAATCCCTGAGCCAAAGGTGAAAAATCGGTCAATGTGCCCTTGAGCAAGGCACTTAACCCTATTTACTCCAGGGTCGCCGTTGATAATGGCTGGCCGTGACCCCACTCTCAGGGGGAGATGGGATATGCAAAAAAATATTTTCCAATTTGCATATAATACACACTTGTTATTATTTATTGCATTCAAAATACACACTTGAAAAATGACTTTCCAAAATTGAAGTGTCACAGAGAGACAGCCAATAATTATGATGAGCCCAAAATGGGTTCCGTGTCCCTGTCTGTGATTTGCATGTCAGTGAATGTGTCTAGACTGTACAGGTTTCACAGTTTGACCCATGCCAGCCACCGTACCTGGGCCATAAATAGGCCTGGCACTCCCGGGTCTGTGTGACAGATTGGGATTTAACACTGATGTCCTATCCAATGACAGCCTGTCTGTCCTGTCCAATGACGGCCTGTCTGTCTGTCCAATGTCACAACAATCATCTAAGCGATAGAAAATGATGAGGAGAATATATCCTCCATTTCAGTGTGTGAGGCATGATATGAGATGCTGTGTGAATTATCTTGAGGAGGAAAGGATTTGATGCTGAGAGGTGCCATGCTTTCTAGGGTGTATGAATGAAAGGATGGATGGATGGATGAATTGAACAGATGAAGGAATTAAGGAATAAAACAGATGAGTGTTGGGTGGAATTGAATGAAATAAAGAGTTGAACACAAAAATAGAAGGAGAGCTTAGTCAGGGACCGGGTGTGGATTCAATTTCCAGTTACAAGCCTAAAGTGCTCTAGTGTGACAGAATACATTAGAGCTCCTGACACACAGCAGAGAAACCTATTCACTGACGGGGAAGAAAATACTGCAGACAGAGAGAGAGAGAGAGGGGGGGAGAGAGGGGGAGAGAGAGATGGGGAGAGAGAGAGGGAGAGAGAGAGAGAGGGGGAGAGAGAGAGAGAGAGAGAGAGAGAGAGAGAGAGAGAGGGAGAGAGAGAGAGGGGAGAGAGAGAGGGGGGGAGAGAGAGAGAGAGAGAGAGAGAGAGAGAGAGAGAGAGAGAGAGAGAGAGAGGGAGAGAGAGGGAGAGAGAGGGAGAGAGAGAGAGAGAGAGAGAGGGGAGAGAGAGAGAGAGGGGAGAGAGAGAGAGAGAGAGAGAGAAAGAAATCAATAAAAAAGGATGTGTGTTTGAGAGACGTGCATTTGTGTATGTCTGACAGTGCTGTTATGTATGAGAGAGTGATAGATGTAAGGAGAGAGAGAGAGATTGAGATAGATATACAGAAATAGAGGAGAAAGGAGAAGTGTGTGTGTGTGAGAGAGATATCTTTCTTCCGATGTATGTCCCCCTGAACCATATTTCCCATGTAACCTATGACCCAGGAAGTGGACATCTACACGGTGAAGCCTGAGGACCTGTCTTTCACCACGGCCTTCTGCCTGCAGATCCAGAGGAACGACTATGTCCACGCCATGGTCACCTACTTCAACATCGAGTTCACCAAGTGTCATAAGAAGACTGGCTTCTCTACCGGTTAGATCTCACCTCACCACACACATATGGGTTGTGTTCATTTGGCACCAAGAAGCAGAAAACAGACTGAAACAGGGAAGGACTACCTGAACGTCCAATAAGAAAGACCTACTTTTGTTTTCCCTTGCAAAAACGTTTTTGCTACGGTGTGCACTAATGAACACGACCGCGATGTGACCACATTCACTAAACGCTAGGTCCTTTGAAATGAGGTGTATGACAATATAGGTTAAATGTCTTCCACCCAAGCCACTTGTGTTGTTATAAGGTCTCGAACCAGAAGCCACTAGAGATGACGTCACAATGGGAGATCTTTTACAGGGAGAGAACCACTGTGTTCAGTTTATGGGTCCTGTCCAGGTTATGCAACAATGGAAAGTTGTCATTTCAAACAGACATCAATCATTTTGTGTAAATCAGTCAATTGTAGCACTTGTACAAATAAGCCAGGGTGAAAAACTGTTCTCATACCTGTTGTTGCAGAGATTCTTGACTCTGTGGCAGTGATCCTTTGGTTTTGTTTGGAAGATTGTGGAAGCACAGCACATTTTTTGCATTTTAATTCTTCAAGGTTTTGACAAGGGGAGGGCGATATTATTGTGAGGTGTAGGTTTGAGGCTGATGATCAAAAGGTACTGCTAGACATAAAAGCATGTAGTAATGGCATCCTTTGCTGTTTCCTATAATGACAAGTTGACTCGGGTTATCGCAGCTCTTCACCCCCCTCTAGTGGTGCTAAGTGAAACTGCTAAGGTTAAAAATACAGACCAATGGTACTTTTTCTGTCTCTACCTCTCCTTCTGATTATTTCACTCTCCACCATCTCTGGGAAGATCTCAATTGCATACTCTTCGCGTCCTCTCTCCTTCTCAAAACCCATTGGAGGAGAAGGTCAGAGGGGCAGGACCTCTGGCTTTCTTATCCAATGGGTGTTGATAAGGAGACGAGGAGAGAGGGCGAGGAGTATGCAATTGAGATCTTCCCTGTCTCTCAATACCGTATTCATTTTCTCCTAATCCTCGCTCCATCTCCTCCTCCTCCTCTCTTGTTCCCCTCCTCTCTTCCATCTCCATCTCCTCCTCCTCTCTTGTTCCCCTCCTCTCTTCCATCTCCTCCTCCTCTTCCTCTCTTCCATCTCCTCCTCCTCCTCCTATTCCCCCCCTCTCTCCCATGGTCAGCTCCTGAAGCCGCCAGTACCCACTGGAAGCAGACAGTGTTTTACCTGGAGGACTACCTGACTGTGAGGAAGGGAGAGGAGATACTGGGCAGCATCGCCGTCAGGCCCAACGAAAAGAACGTGGTGAGAGCAGAGCTACTCTGTACTAGAACTACAGCTCACACCAGGCCAGCATAGAATCAAATGGTGTTTAAAAATATATATTTTCTATAGTCCAGCCAGCACCTACTGGCTATAGATGTCAGGTCTTTAACATGATCTCTGACTATGTCTAAGAGTGAAGCCCTATAGGAGTATTAGCTCAGACACCGCAAAGCCACCCTCCTGTTGCTGCACCACCCACTGATTTGAACTGTTAACGCTCTACATTTTAGTCATTTAGCAGACGCTCTTAACCAGAGCGACTTACAGTTAGTGAGTGGATACATTTTCATACTCTACAAATGCGTCCACCCTTCTTCCCTTACTTGAAGGCGTCACAGATCGGAGAGGGTTGGATTGGTGAATGTAGTACAGTGGGAAACTTGCCATCACTTATCCAACCTCATATATTTCAGTGACTACCTTAAAAAGGAGGGTGGAAAGAAGGATGTATTTTCGAAGCTTTCAAAAAGGGCTAAATATCCCAACTGTTGTGTCCATCTCAAATACACTTTTCACAATACTAAGCCAAGCCGAGTTGTACCGTGCTGGCCTGGTTACACATCCAGAGTTCTGAAACTGTAGGAGGACAATGTGAAAAGAAAATACCAGAGGCAGCACCTATGGCTGGGGTCGGCATGATACTGTCAAATGGTTATAGGTGGACTGAAGTCTTCTCTTGTATTCCAGCGGGACCTGGAGTTCACCTTTGAGTTGGACTTTAAAGGACAGCTGTGCGATGCGGCCATTTCCCACGACTACAAGATGCGCTAGTTGACCAGCAAAGGTTAATATCACCCTCCTCAGTCCCCTATTGGACACATCTTGAGCGAGGGAGGGCACAGGATCTCCAACAGGCCCTCCTATTGGCCCGAGGGGGACACGATATGCATCTGATTGGATGACAGTGTTCCAGCACCTAAGTGATGTCATAAGAACAAGCCATTTCGAAGCAATAGCGCCATCACCTGCCACATTTTTAAAGCTGCCCTGAGAATGTAATATCCCTGATGAACTTGATTTTTTATTTTATTCAGGTTGAGTTTTAGTGTTATTAGTACTAGATCTAAATGAGTTAGAGGGATTTTAGATGCTGGTCCAGAGGCACTTTAAACTCAGAGCATGTATTTTATCAAGGACAAGACAGACACTACACCTCTGTTTCACTGATGTCTTTCTAAGTTCAACAAATGCAGAACCTAAGAGTTTGTAACAGGAAAGTCATTCAGTGTTTGTTCAAGTTGTTAAGTTAGGTATATTCTGTTGGTATTCAGTACTGGTAAGTTATTTGCATGTTTAGCTTTTTGTTCTTGGTTGATTTCAGGTATCATGTTTTGATCATGTGAGATATTTACAATTGCTATGGTGCCAGAGTGAGGAAAAATGGAACATGTTTAATGATAGAAACCTGTGAGAATTATCTCTATGTCTTTCATCTCTAGTTGGAAAAGTTATTTTACCATTTTGATTTTGGGGTGTGATGAACAAATAAAGAATAATTACTTTGAATTATTGGGAAATAATCAAATATTTAATTTGATTTCAATTTATGACACTCATTTTGTTGTGCTTATGGTGCGACAGATTAATGAACATTACCTTAATCAAGCTCTTATTTACATACATTATTTTCAAATTCACAAAATATACCATTAGTTCTACAGTAGAACACATTTCTACTGCTCATACCAGTCAGCAGGTCCAAATAACAAAACTGAAAAAGTGTTGTAATGTAGACTAGAGCTAAATCAACTATGATCCATCTCAACTGGGCTCTCTGCTTTCAACAAAACAGGAACTGAAAGAAGGACAGTCCTAATTTGAGACATTGATTAACAAACGCACACAAAGTTAGGATCTGGCTCCAGAGCACACAGAATGAGTTAGAGTGAAGAGTTCCTTCACTTGTTACCAGGAGTCTCCACCCTTTCCAAATGCTCTCTCTCACACTCTCTTTCTGTCTCAGAGTGGCTTTACTTGCAGCAGGCTTTCTTCTTGATGGGCAGGGCCTCCAGTAAGACAACAGTGTCTCTCACCCGATCCTCCTGCTCTTTCAGTACTCTGGACACACAGACAGATGCATTGACATGTCACACACAGTCCCCAAATCAACCCCTAACTCCTACCCTCTGGAGATCAACCCCTAACCCCTACCCTCTGGAGATCAACCCCTAACCCCTACCCTCTGGAGATCAACCCCTAACCCCTACCCTCTGGAGATCAACCCCTAACCCCTACCCTCTGGAGATCAACCCCTAACCCCCTGGAGATTTGAGTTCATCTGAAAGGATTCAAAATGGGAATAACAGCCATACAAAACTCCTATTCTAAATGATCAGAGGGCGAGGTGGGAACATTAACATAGCTTATACCAATTAATTCAGATCTCGATACCTAGGGGTTCTCTCTCTCCCTCCCTTACCTGGCCAGGTGGACCATGGCCTCTGTCACGTTGTAGCCGGTGTAAGCACTGACCTCGTAGAATATCACACGGGTGTCCTACAGGAGAGAAGAGACTCAGGTCACTGGTTGTCACTTAGCTACAGTTGTAGGATGTTCATTTGAACCAGGTTGGAAAATAATCCTGCAGCAACAGGAAAAGTTCATTATTATTTGGATTATAATTAATATAAAAAAAATTTTAGGGGTTGATACCTTTTTTCATCATTTTATTTTACCAGGTAAGTTGACTGAGAACACCTTCTCATTTACAGCCACGACCTGGGGAATAGTTACAGGGGAGAGGAGGTGGGATGAATGAGCCAACTGGAAGCTGGGGATGATTAGGTGGCCATGATGGTATGAGGGCAAGATTGGGAATTTAGCCAGGACACCGGGGTGAACACCCCTACTCTTACGATAAGTGCCATGGGATCTTTAGTGACCACAGAGAGTCAGGACACCCATTTTAATGTCCCATCTGAAAGACAGCACCCTACACAGGGCAATGTCCCCAATCACTGCCCTGGGGCATTGGGATATTTTTTTTAGACCAGAGGAAAGAGTGCCTCCTATTGGCCCTCCAACACCACTTCCAGCAGCATGTGGACTCACATCCAGGGACTGACCAGGATCGACCCTGCTTAGCTACAGAGGCAAGCCAGCAGTAGGATGCAGGGTGGTATGCTGCTGGCAAGTCTGACATTTTACGTGGAAATTACAAACTTTAGAAGCCTTTTTAAACCTTGAATACGCTACAAAATTCCTGCAACAGGATGATCAAATTAAGATACGTTATCTGTAGAGGACCTACAGATGGCAATAGTGACAGCTATGCGAGGTCTCATCCATATTTATAGACAGTGAACAGATTTCCCCCCACTCTGTGTGTTGGTTGTTCAGTTCTTGAGATTAATGTCATAGCATGCTATAGGATGACACTTATGACTCCCTAAACTCAATTCCCTAAATGGAGAACTCACATTGGCCAGATACTCTGCATCTCTGAGTGGTACCTTCCTCTCGGACGTCGCATCCATCTTGTTGCCCAGGAGCAGGATGGGAATGCCCTCTCCCGCAGCTTCCTGTGAAAACAGGGGTCAATGAAAGGTCAGGGGTCTGCTTAAAACGTTCAGATAGAAATAAACTGTTTAGAACAGACCTGGCCAAATGTCAAAGGTGATCTGACCTGGACGTTGATGAACCAGGGTCGCACAGCCTTGAAGCTGTCCAGCACCGTGACGTCATACATGACCACCACGCCGTCCGCCTTACGGAAGAACTGCTTGGTGATGCTACGGTATCTGTAGCCAACAGAGAAAAGTCACAGCTGGACAAAATTGAACCCTGTTTATTTTGCCAAAGTGCCAAATGCCAACCTGAGAACTTTGCTTTGTTTGTCGTCATCTAAGTCACATTCTCAGACTAGCACCCAGGCCAAAATAACACATTGTTTTCTTAGCTATTGGTGAGGTTTGGCAATACTATTTTCACTGGTCCATGGCCACTCACCTCTCCTGCCCTGCCGTGTCCCACAGCTGCATGGCTACCTGGGTGTTGTCCAACATTAGAGTCTTCACACTGTAATCAACACCTATCAGGAACAGCCCTCAGACCGATTATTACGGTATTAAGAGGAATATACAGCAATAATATACTGTAGCATTACTTCATTTCATGAATGAACACTAGAGGGGGTAGTTGAGCTATTCATCAAGCTTGGTGTTAAGGTAACTGTCTTTCATAATAATAATAATAATAAGAATAAGAAGAATAATAATATGCCATTTAGTAGACGCTTTTATCCAAAGCGACTTACAGTCATGTGTGCATACATTTTTACGTATGGGTGGTCCCGGGGATCGAACCCACTACCCTGGCGTTACAAGCGCCATGCTCTACCAATTGAGCTACAGAGGACCACAGCTTCACAGTTCCACTCATATCAAAGCGGTGAAATCAAACAAGCTATCCTATAAGGGGGGAACCAAGGGGATTCAGAGGAGAATTAAATTGATTCGATGTGACATAATCTGCGGCGGTACAATGTGTACCAGGGGTTCACAGACAGGGAGTGTGACTTCACGAGCCCTTTCATGTGATGCCGCTTTGCCCTTTATCTTCTGATAGTTACTCACACTCACATACATAAGAATGTGCACACACACACACACACACACACAGTGAATGCACAAACGACCAATGCCACCATATTAACACACACACACACAAAGGCCTGTGACACCCGTGGTATACAGTAATGTTATGAGGCAGCATGCTGTAGTGAGCAGAAGGTTGAAGTGTGCTGCTGTGTTGTCGGTTCTCACCCACAGTAGGGGAGGTGGAGGGGTGGAAGTGGCCGTCACAGAAGGTGCGCAGCAGGGAAGTCTTGCCAACGCTGGAGTTGCCCACCAGAACCACCTTAAACAGGCGGTCAGGGGCAGGCACCGCCCCCTCCTTCACCCTCTGGAGGGATAGGCAGAGAAAGAGTTATACAGAATGATATTCATTTTCAATTGATTGCATATTGAAGGGCTTCTTTGGCAATGTTGTTGATCGCTCAGATGAGGGGTTCTAGTTTTGACGCTTAACGCAATGACGACAGATCTTATCTTATTAGGTAATGTCCTACTACAGCAGGGTCTTCCACCCCTTGCAGAGTTGGGGTCAACTTCATTTTAACTCAGTCAATCCACAAAGTGAATTAAAATACAATACATGAATAGAGATTTATTCACATGTTGGGTCTCCTTGCCGACGGGCTGTCCTCGAGGTGACGAGGGGGCGTTTCTGATTCTGCTGAAACGACCTCTGTGTTTGGAGGGGGACACTGTCGTGACCGGGACGGGTAGAGGAACAGGGGCGAAGAGGACACCACTCTCCAGATCTTCCTTCTCTTCCTCCTCTTCCTCCTCGTCGTCTTGCTCACTGAGCTGGTGCAGCAGGGGCTGGGGCCCTCCGTGAAGCAGGTGGGGGAGGTGGTCCTCCTCGATGGAGATAACCCGACGGAGAGGCCACCCGTCTGGGGGACCGTCCAGCCCGTCGCCCCCTACCTCCGGCTTACTCTGGTACTCTGTGTGCCTCTCCCTCTCCCTTTCTTCCTGGGTGGGGGCGAGGGTCTTCTCTGACTCGAACTTGGAGATCCTCTCCTTCACCCGCACCCCCCTCACCCCCTGCGCCTCCACCTCAACCACCGTCTCCACCTTCCCATCAGCCACCTGGGTCGGGGACCAGGTGTTGGAGTCGTGGTAGCCGTTGGCCAAGCCGTAGTTGGTTTTCGGCGAACGTGCTGGACAAGCGGCGTCCATATCGTCCTCACTAGATGAGGATGGGGAGGAGACAAAAGAGATTTGAAGGTGTTCTATGGGCAGCGGTGTCAAGGAACTCATAGGAACCCCGGGCGAAGAGTGAGGCTCTTTGGAGACAAGAGGAAGAAACAGAGGATGTTGGATCAAAATGAGTGTTTCTGAGTCCCATGTCGCCAAGCATCAAATGAGTCCAAGGCACTTTCATGTTAGTCTCTCGTTACAGACCATTATCATTAAATGGTAACTCAAATTGATTTTGGGTGCTGCTATTACTTTCAAGAGCAGCCCAGCAGCCTCTCCATTTCAAATATATCCTTAATATATTATAATGAAAATACACTCCTTATGCTGTAAAGTACCTTACATTAAATTGACCAATTGGGTGCCTTGGACTCAACAACACTTTTTTTGATTTCACATCCTCCGTATCTCCTCTTTAATCCAATGTTGATTTAAATCACGTTACTGACGGCCATAAAATAAAATCATTATCCTGTCACACATGACAAGACTGGTTGATTATGTTCAGGGCACTTCTAAAGGAAATGACCTCACCTTTTAACCGGCTGCTGGCTGGTGTCTGCAAACAGATTGACCAAGCCTGCTCTCTGCTTCTGCTTCTGTTTGAGGGAGTTCCTGGGGTTCTGTAGAGCAAAGAGAATACAATAGACTGAAATAGAATAAATCAATATAATTGTCAATGTCCACAATATCACCACAAAGGAAACAGTCAAACATCAAGATTCGAGAACTCACCACAGCACAGCATATGTCTCGCTCGTCTTTTAAATGTTTGTTCATCTCTCTGGATAGAAAACAGAAAACAATATAAACTGTCAAATTCATGTATAACAGGAATACTGTGTGCGTGCGTCCGTGCCTAGGTGTGTGTGTGTGTGTGTGTGTGTGTAACTTACCTGAGAAGGTCTAGTTGTTTCATCAGGCTCTGTTTCTCTCTCTGTAGTCCCTCAGTGACTCGGTACATTTCCCTGAGCAGAGAGAGACACAGTCACCAAAGCTCACTGAACCACACCTAGACAGTAATCTAGTGAATAGTACCTGTACTAGGAGTGACATGCCATAGCCACTGATGGAATGTTTGTGGAAGTGCGATGCCTAGGCGAGTGAGTGTGAGTGTGTTTGTTTTTGTATTTGGTCATTATAGCTAGTGGTAATATTAACCCACATCTCTCTCTCCTGGTGCAGGCGGGCAGCCTGGTCCTGCAACATGGTCAGTTGTTCCTGGGCCAGGGACAGTTCCTGACAGGTGCTCTCCAGCTCTCTGCTAAGCTCTTCGTTGGTCATCTTCAGCTTGACGTTCTCCACCTGGTTCTCCTGCTGCTCACTGCTCAGGTCGCGACACTGGAGCTCCAACTGGGGGGGGTCAAAGGGCAACATTGTTAGGGAGTCATGACGGGGGGCATCTCAACAGACAAAAGTAACTTCCTCTCCTTCTATTCTGTTCTATTCTGTTCTATTCTGTTCTGTTCTATTCTGTTCTATTCTGTTCTATTCTGTTCTGTTCTATTCTAGTCACATCTTTGTCTTCTCTCCTTTTTCTGCACTGAAAATACACAAAGACTGAAATCATGCTGGGGGATAAACCCTGCAGGAGATCAGAGGTGGCCAACCCTCCTCCTGGAGAGTTACAGGAGATCAGAGGTGGCCAACCCTCCTCCTGGAGAGTTACAGGAGATCAGAGGTGGCCAACCCTCCTCCTGGAGAGTTACAGGAGATCAGAGGTGGCCAACCCTCCTCCTGGAGAGTTACAGGAAAGGAGGCACCTCAGTCACTCACCCTCCTCTGTTTCTGGAAGAGCTGCTCCAGCTCTCTCTCCTTACTGGACAGCTGGTGCTCCAGGTCGTGACTACGAGACTGGAGACGCTCCGAGTCCTGAAGGAGACCAGAGGAGAGACAGGGACAGAACATTAGGATAGGAGAAATTAAACAACAGGAATACAGTACAATACAACTATATTGAGTCCATTGAGTGCCTTGCTCAAGGGTATACAGTAGCTAGGGTTCTGGTAGTTGTGTTTAGAGGCTCAAGGGTATACAGTAGGTAGGGTTCTGGTAGTTGTGTTTAGAGGCTCAAGGGTATACAGTAGCTAGGGTTCTGGTAGTTGTGTTTAGAGGCTCAAGGGTATACAGTAGCTAGGGTTCTGGTAGTTGTGTTTAGAGGCTCAAGGGTATACAGTAGGTATGGTTCCGGTAGTTGTGTTTAGAGGCTCAAGGGTATACAGTAGCTAGGGTTATGGTAGATGTGTTTAGAGGCTCAAGGGTATACAGTAGCTAGGGTTCTGGTAGTTGTGTTTAGAGGCTCAAGGGTATACAGTAGCTAGGGTTATGGTAGTTGTGTTTAGAGGCTCAAGGGTATACAGTAGCTAGGGTTATGGTAGTTGTGTTTAGAGGCTCAAGGGTATACAGTAGCTAGGGTTATGGTAGATGTGTTTAGAGGCTCAAGGGTATACAGTAGGTATGGTTCTGGTAGATGTGTTTAGAGGCTCAAGGGTATACAGTAGCTAGGGTTCTGGTAGATGTGTTTAGAGGCTCAAGGGTATACAGTAGCTAGGGTTATGGTAGTTGTGTTTAGAGGCTCAAGGGTATACAGTAGCTAGGGTTCTGGTAGATGTGTTTAGAGGCTCAAGGGTATACAGTAGCTAGGGTTATGGTAGTTGTGTTTAGAGGCTCAAGGGTATACAGTAGCTAGGGTTCCGGTAGTTGTGTTTAGAGGCTCAAGGGTATACAGTAGCTAGGGTTCCGGTAGATGTGTTTAGAGTTTGGTGTTAAGAGACAGATCTTGGAGAGGGTCACAAGTCATTTAAACTAACTAATGAACTATATGTACCTGGAGGAGCAGCCGTTCCTGCTCACTTTTCATTTGTTGCTCCATTTCTTCATACAGACGGCGGATCTCACTGTCGTGTGTGGCTGCTTTCCTGTATGTATGGGGGAGAATGGATTTAATAACAACTACTTAACCAGATGCTGTTTGGAAGTGCTAGGTTTGAGAGTGAGTATAGTTGATTCTGTTTATGTCACAGGTGTGACTAATTGCCCCTGTTAATTCATCAAGCATTCTCATTGGACAATTGACTAATTAACAGAACAGTTAGCATGTATGTAAACCCTGTTTCTTCCTGTGTTCTAGGCAGCTGCCCACAGGAGGTGATGTAGTTCAGAAGTATGGTGGTTCATGGGTGTGATGGGTGTGATGGGTGTGATGGGTGTGATGGGTGTGATGGGTGTGATGGGTGTGATGGGTGTGATGGGTGTGATGGGTGTGATGGGTGTGATGGGTGTGATGGGTGTGATGGATGGGTGGGATGGGTGAGATGCCTAGATGCCTACCTACCTACCTGCCTGCCTGCCTCATGTGATTTTTGTTTCCTCTGTGTTTTTGGTATGTTGCATAGTTTGTGAATGTGTTCCTGGGCCAGAGATGAGCCACGCTGAAAAGGTGAACTTGTGAAACCGTGCCTTAATTTACTAAATGTTTGAAAACATATTTTTGTTGTCTGCCTCTACTTTACTCTGGCTGCTCAACCCAGATCCAAAGAACTGGTCACATTGTTTTCATCACGTGACATTTACTTTAGTCTACTGCAAAGGAATGCAAATGCCAAGAGCAGTGTTTTTCCATCTGTAGCTCCACAGACCGGTGCACACGCACCAGTATACTGTCTGGGTAGATACAGATGGAAAAACTCTGCTCTTGGCATTTGCATTCCTTTAACATTCTGACACCTTATTAAGCAAACAATTAGTAAGAGGACTCAAGTTGTCTTAAGCGGTACCATGGGAACAATGCATACTATTAGTATTACAGAACACAACAGGGACCACAGCAATACAAATACCCACCCGACTATTCATTGTCTATCGTCAAAGGTAGTATAGTACACATTGTTTCGGGGGAGAACAATCCATTATCTAATGTCTGCCTACATGGCAGCCAATTTCTCAGGCTTGCAATCAATGCGTTATGGACCCTTCTTTCAAAAGTTCCCTTCTGAGAATCTGATCCCTGAGCTTAGTGGTCATTTTAAAGGGATAAGGGGGGCATTCTATATAGCATTATGGTAAACCCACACAGAGCTCCGTGTCTAATCAAATTTTATTTGTCACATGCACCCAATACAACCGGTGTAGACCTTACAATGAAATGCTTACTTACAAGCCCTTAACCAACAATTTAGTTTTAAGAAAAGTGTTAAATGAAAATAAATCATTAAAGAGCAGCAGTAAAATAACAGCAGCGAGGCTATATACAGAGGGTACCGGTACAGAGTCAATGTGCGGGGGCACAGGTTAGTCCAGGTAATATGTACATGTAGAGTTAAATTGACTATGCATAGATAACAGAGTAGCAGCAGCGTAAAAGAGGGGATGGGTGGGGGGACAATATAAATAGGTCGGGTAGCCATTTGATTAGCTATTCAGGAGTCTTATGGCTTGGGGGTAGAAGTTGTTAAGAAGCCTTTTGGACCTAGACTTGGTGCTCCAGTACCACTTGCCGTGCGGTAGCAGAGAGAACAATCTGTGGCTGGAGTCTTTGACAATTTTTAGGGCCTTCCTCTGACACCCCCTGGTATAGAGCTCCTGGATGGCAAGAAGCTTGGCCCCAGTGATGTTCCTTTTATCCAGGTGGGAAAGGGCAGTGTGGAGCGCAATAGAGATTGCATCATCTGTGGATCTGTTGGGGCGGTATGCAAATTGGAGGGGGTCTAGGGTTTCTGGGATAATTGTGTTGATGTGAGCCATGACCAGCCTTTCAAAGCACTTCATGGCTACAGACGTGAGTGCTACGGGTCTGTAGTCATTTAGGCAGGTTACCTTAGTGTTCTTGGGCACAGGGACATTATTATTACAGACTCAGTGGGCACAGGGACACAGGTATTACAGACCCAGTCAGGGACAGGTTGAAAATGTCAGTGAAGACACTTGCCAGTTGGTCAGCGCATGCTCGGAGTGCACGTCCTGGTAATCCGTCTGGCCCTGCGGCCTTGTTAACCTGTTTAAAGGTCTTACTCACATCGGCTACGGAGAGTGTGATCACACAGTCGTCCGGAACAGCTGATGCTCTCATGCATGCTTCAGTGTTGCTTGCCTCGAAGCGAGCATAGAAGTAATTTAGCTCATCTGGTAGGCTCGTGTCACTGGGCAGCTCGCGACTGTGCTTCCCTTTGTAGTCTGTAATTGTTTGCAAGCCCTGCCACATCCGACGAGCATCGGAGCCGGTGTAGTACGAATCAATCTTAGTCCTGTATTGACGCTTTGCCTGTTTGATGGTTCGTCGGAAGGCATAGCGGGATTTCTTATAAGCGTCTGGGTTGGAGTCCCGCTCCTTGAAAGTGGCAGCTCTACCCTTTAGCTCAGTGCTGATGTTGTCTGTAATCCATTACTTCTGGTTGGGGTATGTACGTACGGTCACTGTGGGGAAGACATCATCGATGCACTTATTGATGAAGCCAGTGACTGATGTGGTGTACTCCTCTGAAGAATCCCGGAACATATTCCAGTCTGTGCTAGCAAAACAGTGCTGTAGCTTAGCATCTGCGTCATCTGACCACTTCTTTATTGACCGAGTCACTGGTGCTTCCTGCTTTAGTTTTTGCTTGTAAGCAGGAATCAGGAGGATATAATTATGGTCAGATTTGCCAAATGGAGGGCGAGGGTGAGCTTTGTACGCGTCTCTGTGTGTGGAGTAAAGGTGGTCTAGAGTTTTTTTTTCCTCTGGTTGCACATTTAACATGCTGGTAGAAATTAGGTTTCCCTGCATTAAAGTCCCCGGCCAATAGGAGCGCTGCCTCTGGATGAGCGTTTTCCTGTTTGCTTATGGCCATTGAGTGAGGTTATAGTGCCAGCATCGGTTTGTGGTGGTAAATAGACAGCTACAAAAAATATAGATGAAAACTCTCTTGGTAAATAGTGTGGTCTACAGCTTATCATGAGATACTCTACCTCAGGCAAGGAAACCTCGAGACTACCTTAATATTAGATTTCGTGCACCAGCTGTTGCTTACAAATATACACAGACCGCCACCCCTTGTCTTACCGGAGGCCGCTGTTCTATCTTGCCGATACAGCGTAAACCCCACCAGCTATATGTTATCCATGTCGTCGTTCAGCCACGACTCGGTGAAACATAAGATATTACAGTTTTTAATGTCCCGTTGGTAGGATATTCGTGATCGTAGCTCGTCTATATTCTTATCCAATGATTGTACAGTCGTGGTCAAAAGTTTTGAGAATGACACAAATACTAATTTTCACAAAGTCTGCTGCCTCAGTTTTGATGATGGCAATTTACATACAGTGGGGAGAACAAGTATTTGATACACTGCCGATTTTGCAGGTTTTCCTACTTACAAAGCATGTAGAGGTCTGTAATTTGTATCATAGGTACACTTCAACTGTGAGAGACGGAATCTAAAACAAAAATCCAGAAAATCACATTGTATGATTTTTAAGTAATTAATTTGCATTTTATTGCATGACATAAGTATTTGATACATCAGAAAAGCAGAACTGAATATTTGGTACAGAAACCTTTGTTTGCAATTACAGAGATCATACGTTTCCTGTAGGTCTTGACTAGGTTTGCACACACTGCAGCAGGGATTTTGGCCCACTCCTCCATACAGACCTTCTCCAGATCCTTCAGGTTTCGGGGCTGTCGCTGGGCAATACGGACTTTCAGCTCCTTCCAAAGATTTTCTATTGGGTTCAGGTCTGGAGACTGGCTAGGCCACTCCAGTACCTTGAGATGCTTCTTACGGAGCCACTCCTTAGTTGCCCTGGCTGTGTGTTTCGGGTCGTTATCATGCTGAAAGACCCAGCCACAACCCATCTTCAATGCTCTTACTGAGGGAAGGAGGTTGTTGGCCAAGATTTCATGATACATGGCCCAATCCATCCTCCCCTCAATACGGTGCAGTCATCCTGTCCCCTTTGCAGAAAAGCATCCCCAAAGATTGATGTTTCCACCTCCATGCTTCACGGTTGGGATGGTGTTCTTGGGGTTGTACTAATCCTTCTTCTTCCTCCAAACACGGCGAGTGGAGTTTAGAACAAAAAGCTCTATTTTTGTCTCATCAGACCACATGACCTTCTCCCATTCCTCCTCTGGATCATCCAGATGGTCATTGGCAAACTTCAGACGGGCCTAGACATGCGCTGACTTGAGTAGGGGGACCTTGCGTGCACTGCAGGATTTTAATCCATGACGGCGTAGTGTGTTACTAATGGTTTTCTTTGAGACTGGGGTCCCAGCTCTCTTCAGGTAATTGACCAGGTCCTGCCGTGTAGTTCTGGGCTGATCCCTCACCTTCCTCATGATCATTGATGCCCCACGAGATGAGATCTTGCATGGAGCCCCAGACCGAGGGTGATTGACCGTCATCTTGAACTTCTTCCATTTTCTAATAATTGCGCCAACAGTTGTTGCTTTCTCACCAAGCTGCTTGCCTATTGTCCTGTAGCCCATCCCAGCCTTGTGCAGGTCTACAATGTTATCCCTGATGTCCTTACACAGCTCTCTGGTCTTGGCCATTGTGGAGAGGTTGGAGTCTGTTTGATTGAGTGTGTGGACAGGTGTCTTTTATACAGGTAACGAGTTCAAACAGGTGCAGTTAATACAGGTAATGAGGGGAGATCAGATCAAATACTTATGTCATGCAATAAAATGCAAATGAATTACTTAAAAATCATACAATGTGATTTTCTGGATTTTTGTTTTAGATTCCGTCTCCCACAGTTGAAGTGAACCTATGATAAAAATTACAGACCTCTATATGCTTTGTAAGTAGGAAAACCTGCAAAATCGGCAGTGTATCAAATACTTGTTCTCCCCACTGTATACTCCAGAATGTCATGAAAAGTGATCAGATGAATTGCAATTAATTGCAAAGTCCCTCTTTGCCATGAAAATGAACTTAATCCCCAAAAAACATTTCCACTGCATTTCAGCCCTGCCACAAAAGGACCAGCTGCCATCATGTCAGTGATTATCTCGTTAACCCAGGTGAAAGTGTTGACGAGGACAAGGCTGGAGATCACACTGTCATGCTGATTGAGTTAGAATAACAGACTGGAAGCTTTAAAAGGAGGGTGGTGCTTGAAATCATTGTTCTTCCTCTGTTAACCATGGTTACCTGCAAGGAAACACGTGCCGTCATCATTGCTTTGCACAAAAAGGGCTTCAAAGACAAGGATATTGCTGCTAGTAAGATTGCACCTCAATCAACCATTTATCGGATCATCAAGAACTTCAAGAAGATAGGTTCAATTGTTGTGAAGAAGGCATCAGGGCGCCCAAGAAAGTCCAGCAAGCGCCAGGACCGTCTCCTGCAGTTGATTCAGCTGCGGGATCAGGGCACCACCAGCACAGAGCTTGCTCAGGAATTGCAGTAGGCAGGTGTGAGTGCATCTGCACGCACAGTGAGGCAAAGACTTCTGGAGGATGGCCTGGTGTCAAGAAGGGCAGCAAAGAAGCCACTTCACTCCAGGAAAAATATCAGAGACAGACTGATATTCTGCAAAAGGTACAGGGATTGGACTGCTAAGGACTGGGGTAAAGTCATTTTCTCTGAATCCCCTTTACGATTGTTTGGGGCATCCGGAAAACACCTTGTCCGGAGAAGACAAGGTGAGCGTTACCATCAGTCCTGTGTCATGCCAAAAGTAAAGCATCCTGAGACCATTCATGTGTGGGGTTGCTTCTCAGCCAAGGGAGTGGGCTCACTCACAATTTTGCCTAAGAACACAGCCATGAACAAAGAATGGTACCAACACATCCTCCGAGAGCAACTTCTCCCAACCATCCAAGAACAGTTTGGTGACGACCAATGCCTTTTCCAGCATGATGGAGCACCTTGCCATAAGGCAAAAGTGATAACTAAGTGGCTCTGGGAACAAAACATCGACATTTTGGGTCCATGGCCAGGAAACTCCCCAGACCTTAATCCCATTGAGAACTTGTGGTCGATCCTCAAGAGGCGGGTGGACAAACAAAAACCCACAAATTCTGACAAACTCCAAGCATTGATTATGCAAGAATGGGCTGCCATCAGTCAGGATGTGGCCCAGAAGTTAATTGACAGCATGCCAGGGCGGATTGCAGAGGTCTTGAAAAAGAAGGGTCAACACTGCAAATATTGACTCTTTGCATAAACTAAATGTAATTGTCAATAAAAGCCTTTGACACTTATGGAATGCTTGTAATTATACTTCAGTATACCATAGTAACATCTGACAAAAATATCTCATAACACTGAAGCAGTGAACTTTGTGAAGACCAATACTTGTGTCATTCTCAAAACGTTTGACCACGACTGTACGTTGGTTAATAGGACTGATGGTAGAGGCAGATGACCCACTCGCCGTCGGATCCTTACAAGGCAGCCCGACCTACGTCCCCGATATCTCTGTCTCTTTCTCCTGCGAATGACAGGGATTTGGGCCTTGTCGGGTGTCTGAAGTAAATCCTTCACGTCCGACTCGTTAAAGAAAAAATCTTTGTCCAGTACGAGGTGAGTAATCGCTGTCCTGATATCCAGAAACTATTTTCGGTCATAAGAGACGTTGGCAGAAACATTATGTACAAATAAGTTACAAATAACACCAAAAAACACACACAATAGCGCAATTGGTTAGGAGCCTGTAAAACGGCAGCCATCTCCTCCGGTGCCATTGATTCAGTCTACAGTCTACAGCCACAAGGCAGAAACATAAACGCACATGTTGGCACATGTCACCAGCAGGTTCAACAAATAATATGTAACTTATGTCTGGAGTAGTTGACTTGCTAGAACCTCGCTGCCTTCATTCACTGCAGGCCTATATAAACCATTTGAAGCTTTTAACTACTCAGTGCTTTCAACTTTCATGTTGTAAAATGACTCCTTTTGATCGGATAGAATCCTCTGATGAATAAAATGTTATTTGTACCACAATCTGGTACACGAACAGACCTCTATAGCAACATAGACCATAGCCCTATCACATGGGTGGGAACAGAACAAGCTATCGTCAGTTCTTTGAATCAATGACCGCAGTTCGAACCTAATAACCACACTATGACGAGCTGCAATCAAGAAACCGTAGAAATATTGGACATTCATTTACAAGGCCGCAAGCTGTTTGTATTGTGGTTTGAATGGCTGTGGTTGCAGTCCACTAAACAGTCACAGTGAAGATATCACACATACTGATCACATAATCATGCCTAAATGCCAAAGTTTCCCAGACACAGATCAAGCCTTGTCCTGGACTAAAAAGCACTTTTAAAAGAGATTCTCCCATGCTTTGCAGTCTGGGACTAGGCTTCATCTGTGTCTGGGAAACTGGCCCAGGGAGTAGCAGAGACAACAGAGAGGAGGTATTTGTTAGTAGTATTTGTGGTCTCCAACCTCTGCAGGGCACTCTCCATCTCCCTCCTCTCATCTTTGGCCTCTTTGATCTGGAAGGTGACTCTGGCCAGGAACTCCTCAAAGTTGGACAAGAGGTGAGGCTCGTCCCTCCTCAGCTGGGCCCACAAGCTGCGCACTTCGCCTGGACTGGAGGAGAGGGAGACAGGCAGACAGAGAGCGACAGAGGGTAAGAGTTCTGATAAAACTCTACAGTATATCCTCCAAACACCGGCTTCGAGGGCATTATCACTTTATACAACGGGTTACCAACATATTCAAATAATGACTGACATATTTTCATGAACGTCATTTTGATTAATTTATTCATAACATTTCATCCTTCCACGAGATATAGTCCCGACACAAATCTAAGGTTGCTACCCAAGCCGGCTGGTTGTTCGTTCTATCGGTTCGGTTGCCAGAGGCGCGACCCAGTCGTTAAGTATTTTTGTTCTGTATCTATGAACGCGAGTTGCTTGCTAGTCAGCCAACTATGGCTAACTTAGTCACGTCAAACAGTGCAGCCAGAATAACAGCAAAGTAGCTGCATTTGCTTAAGCTGTTTTCTAGTGACATTTATTTGGATACATCCATAACAATGAGCTAATGATGCACGATTTCACCTGGCATAGAACATGTGCTCTCTCATCAGGAGACTAGCCAACAACACAGCTAACACAATCACTTTAAACTGAAGCTGGAAAGACTGCAAACTAGCTGTATTTCGTTTCATTTGATCTGTTATCTATTGACATTTCTTTGTATATATCCATAAAAATGATGCCGGTGATTCATGATTTCGACTGGCTGAGAAAAGCTGTCTGCCTGTCTGCCTGCCTGTCTGCCTCATCCCCACACTTTCATTACTATGGGACAGCTGGAGATTGAATTTCAATATTGAAACAATGTTGCAAATGTCAGAGAGACAGACAGCAAGGTTTATCCAAATCTCCGCTGTTGAAAACCAAATGCTAGTCTAAAAGAAATGGGAGATAATGTCTAGATGATTTTTATAGTGGAGATCAAGTTTATAAATTGCCTGGCTGGGCTGATGAGACAGTGCAGTGCGCATAGAGATGGAACAGAGTAAATAGGCATTTCAACGTCATAGATTTACCCGGTGGTAACTTGTGGAATAGACTCTGGCTGGAATGCGGTTGAAACTAATCAGCATCCAGGATTAGACCCACCCGTTGTATAATATGTAATAATGTGAGGTGGGGTTAACTCCACTCACTCCTGGAATACATTGCTGGCCCCTAGGCTCTCCAGCAGCATACAGAAGTGACTCTCCTCGTCATCCTCCCCCCCTCCAGTTAACCTCTCGTCCCATTGGCTCTGGTATAGGGCTTCCGAGGGCTTCCTCGAAGTGGGGAGAGCGGGTACTGCGTCCTCGGCTACAGAGATCCTTCGGCCGTGCAGGAACTGACCTGGGGACAGACCAGGATTCAGGAAGCATAAGTATCACCAGCAAGATGACGTAACATCAGTTTGAATTACAAATCAGGGGGTGTTTTGTTTTTGAAAGTGCCCAGCACTCACAATTATCAAGTTGTGAAAAGAGGCTATCAAGTTTTTAAGTTTGTTTGATTTGTAAGTGCATTTTATACAGAGTACAACCTATCCTTTACAACCTATCCTTACCTGGGTGAGCATCTACTCCCTGCCAGCTAGGAGATAAATTCATCTATACCTTGTCTTTGTCACATTTGAATGTGGTCCCTCACTACATTGATCTCAAAACATAAGTTATTGAACCAACAGTAAACCATGAGATATACAGCAGATTGCCCCTTGTGGAGTCAAATTTAATTTAATTGAAATTGAATGTAGATAAAGAGGAAACAGGGAACTCACTGAATCCTGATGAGAACACTTCAAGGGTGAGGTAGCCGTTCTGGTCAGTATCCAGGGAGTCAAAGACATTCTCCAGTTCCTCAGCACTGAGGGGTAGTTCTCTGTGAAGCCTCTGTGGAACACACACACAATAAATAAGGTTGTTTCTTCTGCTAAAGATGTAACACCACACATGCCCAAGATTCCATGCTTCCCTCCAAAGAGAAAGATATTCAGCTCAGTAGCATTGAATGTGTCTACTACAGCTGTAATAAATGTCACCCTGACCTTGTCCTGCCTCTCTGAATAGAAATGTGTCAAGGAAAACATGCAAAAGAATGCCATTGAATAGAAAATAGGATGATTAACTGAGTTTACAACATTATTGTGGATTTTCATTTTGTCAGTGCCAGTGGTGTGGTCAATACTAGACCTGATTGCAAAAAGGGACGGGAGAATATTGGAACAGGAGGTGTAGGCCATATGATCGTATTCATTAATAGGTATTTACATTTGACATTATTCTTAGATAATGGACACGTCAACACTACAATTTTCTAGGTGATTCTTCTGTTTGCCTTTTTAAGCCTTTCCTATAAAATGTGCAAAACACTATCCCCTCTAAACCCAGACAACAACAAAAGCCGGCGCTTGTTCATTTCAAAACAGTGCTTGAGTGAAATACAAAAATAGTATGTGTATGTGTGTGCACACGTATTTCTGATGGACATCCATTCAGTCTTCCTGAACACAGTGATCAAAGGTGCCGTGCTAGTGAGTGGCTGATTCAGTGAGTGGGTGTAGAGGTTCTCCACATGAAAACCTCTGAATGGTCAATGAGGTAGAGAGGAGAGCCATAGCCAAAGTCACACTGTCCTCTGGTTATCTCATGGTTGTGGCCCTACTCCGATTGTTTGTGAGAGACAGCATCATCACCCCAACCCATAAAATGAACTTGTTTCAACTCATTTTAGTTGTTTGTGTGTGTGACTGACTGACTATCTGTTCAGAATCAAATCAGTGACTTCCCACTGGGCACAGACGTCAGTTCAACGCCTAGTTTTGATTTACATTTGGTTCAGTTGTCAACTAACGTGAATTCAACAAAAAATGTCACCATGTCATTGGATTAAGGTTAAACATTGGGTGAAAAAATTACGACATTCTCTTACGTTGATGACTTTTTTCAAATCCAATCAGTTTTCCACATTGATTCAACGTCATCACATTTAATGTTTTGGTTGAAATGATATGGAAACAACATTGATTCAATCAGTTTGTGCCCAGTGGGTTTTGACATAATTCCCAACAAGACTTATTGTCCTTCAGTCAAAATGATTATCTAAGCATGGCTGCATCAATGGGATAGACATATATGTCCATTACATCTAAGACTATAACTATAAGTGTAAAACTGAGGCAAAACAAGACCCCCATCGCCCCCTCCTCTAACCCTCATATCGGTGCGTGTGATGAAGCCTTTGCCCTCCACATCGCAGGTCTGGAAGAACTCTTTGGTCTTATCCAGCATGGCGATGCTTCCCCAGTCAGAACCCCTCCTGTCTGAACTCTTCCTCATGGGGACAGCTCCTCCTTTGCCCTTGGCCTCAGACTCCTCCATATCACTAGATATACTTCTGCAGAGTATTCTGGTGGCTCTGAACAAGGTCGAATCAGACATGTCTGTTTCACTCCTCGGCCTGGCCGGTTGGGGTCATGGTGAGCGATGAGACCAGACACCACAAGTCAGTAGTGATGAGGCCACAGAGACTGTCTAGGAGATTTCATATCTCAGTAAATGGTCTGTGTAGTGTTCATATCTCAGTAAATGGTTTGTCTTGTTCCCAGGTTCCTGGGAAGAATAAAAAGGAAAGACATTAGAATATAGCCTGAAATCTGATGTGTTTGAAAAGTGGGTACATGAAGACCATGATGAATACAGAGAGCATCACAATGTAATGTTTCCTTTTTAGATTTATACGCTCTCATAAGACACTGTTTGGCTGCGTTTAGACAGGCAGCCCAATTCTGATATTTTTTCCACTGATTGGTTTTTCAACCAATCACAGCAGATCTTTTCACATCAGCTCTTTTTCAGAGCTGATCTGATTGGTCAAAAGACCAATTATTGAAAGAAATATCAGAATTGGGCTGCCTGTCTAAAAGCAGCTTTTGAGATGTGCATCATGTTGGTAGTGTGTTGTAGGCTAGTGATGCATGAAAGGCAGAACTCTTTCTGTGATGTAAGTCTCTTATCTATGTGAAAAATAACAGGAAAGGAGCTAGTGTTACTATTGAGTAACAACTATGATCAGAAAAGATCGGTCTTGAGCCACTTGTCAGCAGGCGCATAGTCCTCGGGGTATAAATTCCCTTTTTCATAAGCTGAGACTTTCAACCTAGCTAACATGCTGGGAAGTATGTAAACATAACGGCTTATCTTAATACCCAAGCATACAATCCTCATGACTATGTTAATTCCTGCATACCATAGACTACAGTCTAGACATCGTGAATAAAAACCACTCAATGCAATTCTCTTCAGGTTTGGGAACTCTGAATATTAGCAGTTGGTAGGCTTACTGTATCTTCTAAACACAAAAGTATTTCAGCCTGTGCTCAAGAGAGTAACATCCTTGTGCTGATATCAATCTATTGCTAATCCGCACCTTGAGCACTATGTTTTTGATTACATTGTAAAGCAGGCCTACAGTTCACCACAACAAATTGTGGGGGAGGAAGTGGTTTTAGGGGATAGGGCTTCTGTTGAAATGGCTAACATTAGGTGTGGGCGACAGCATCATGGGCTCCATATCAAAACCTATCAGCCTTGAACTAATGAGGTCTGTATAGTAGCAGTTTTAGTTAAGGTTGAAAAAAAACATGACATGCTCTGTAGGTGTTGACTAATGTGGGTAACATTATTCACAAATGAATACATACCATACGAAAAGTAACATATCACACTAAATGAAGTGTCTCGGATTTACATACAGAATAATACGAAACGCTCTGAGACCGGGTTGGTAGCCTATCATATTCCAAAACACTCTGTAATCCACTATGGGACCAGGATTTCCAACTGCCTTTTACTCACTCAGCCAGACCAAGAAAGGATGTAGCATCCCATTTAGAAGGAAATGTCAGTTTGGTTAGTTATCATTAGAAGGAGCATATGCAACATACATTTAAACAGTAGCATTAATAATGTAAAAACAATCATACAAAATAAAAAAGCAATAATATAATTTGTGCAAGATGGTTGTTGCATTTTCTGACAAAATCGAAACTAGAATGTGTGCTTGTCATCATGTATACAATTTAAAACCGATGGGTGTGAAAATATGTATAATTTCTTACGTCTATGATCCATAATAATTTTCACATGGGCAAGTTCATGCATTCTATATTGACTAAAATATGCAATTAAATTAATTATCGTATAAGCAAAAGAAAAACACTTATAACTTACCTTTTTAACTCCAAAAGATACAAAGATATTAGCCCTGAAATTTACAACATGGACCAAAATGGAGAGCGTTGATCGCACTTCCTATTTAGGAAGTTCTTGCCTCTCAGACGACCGTTTGAAAAGTAAATCGCATACCATGTGATGTCATGGGGCAGTCGCCCGAGGGGATTTAGGGATCGAGTTTTCACTAATAATCACTACGTAAGGTAGACGGAGCGCCCGTTAAATATCAACATGCAACAGGTAATTCATATTATTGGAATGACAGCGACACAGTGGAAGGGCAGCATGGACATCAAAAGACATGCGCACTGCACATAATCTGTAACTATGACAACGCCCGGGCAAGGAAGTACACGGGTCCTTACAAAGAGATATGTCATTTTATGTGAGTGTCCAGGTCATGGTCTCTATTTTGTCCCATCTACAAATAAAACACTATATTTGTCACTCCGAATGCTGTAAAGTCTACTTGGATCAACACTAGCTTCGGTTCTTGGTGCATTCATAAATAGAACAATAAACCAGACTTTGCTTACAGCATTTTATTAACATTTAATACAAATGGTTGCTATTTGAAAGGAATATTTAAATCTTTTACAAGAACAGCTCATCTCTCAAATGCCACCTTGTGGATCAAAATGTAAAGAAACTGCTAAAAAGTCTGAAAATCTATTATGATACAATCTATTCACATCATCAAATGTGCATTGAATGTCACTATGAAAAAGAAAAACAAGACTCTTCTATGATATAAAACCATCAATGTAAGAGTTCCACTGTTTATTTGCTATTTGAAGCCTTCGAAGTCCATTCTTCCTGGTCATTTTCCCGGCCCGGTCCCTTGAATCTTCTGGAGCAGGTATTCCATTTGTAGGTTCAGGTTGGGCTGCCCCTTCTTTGTCCTTTTGCTCAGCATCTGAAATGTCTCCATTTTCTTTTGTTTGTACTTCTTGATAGCTTCTTCTTTCTGCTCCTTGTTCTTCAAATACTCCTATATGAGGAAAAAATACCACTCGTTGAGAACAGTTCAATGCTTTTGACCTACGATATAACTTTTCTGAGGACTTTAATTGAGAAACGTGAAACACTTTACCTCTTTCTTATTCTTCTGCTTTTCTTTGACACTTTCAAACTCCTCTTTAGTCTTCTGATAGGAAGTCTTCCTCAGCATTTTCTTTTTACTCCGGTTACTCGTGGGTAGACTGGGGGGAAAAACACATTAACATGTTGCATCATGCATTGTAAATGCTTCAAGTGGTTGTCCTTGACTGCAATGACATTTCACGCAAAGCATTGCCACACTTCATTGACAGAAATTATATTTTACACAGTACACTGCAAATGGATAATGCATTTGAATTTTTTGCACAAACTGCTTTACTCTGAACCAGGTTAGCTTTATACCTGTCATTCTTTGAGGCCGCTAATGCTGGAGGGGGCTGTGAGGCAGAGTCAGTCTGGTCAGAGGAGATGCCAGCATCAGCCGCAGGGTCTGTGGATGTAGCTAGGTCCATGGAGGCTTCATTCACTGCCATGGGAGCTGCTTCCTCCTCTATCAGACCACCACCAACAGCCATCCTAGCTTTGGTTCTGTTCATTCTGTTCGTCTTAACCTCATTCCTCAGTTTCTCGGCCTCTGCCTCGTAGAGATGCCTCAGATGTTCGGGGTACTGTTCCGTATATTGGGTTTTGAACTCTGTGTTCTTCCTCCTCTCCTTCCGTAGCAGTTTGTTGTATTCATGTTTCACTTTCTCCTTCCTTTTGAAGGCAAAGCCCTGACCTGAAGAAAGATATGTTTATGACTCATGCATTAATGTATATCTGGAAAAACACTGTTTGTTAACTTACACATAAACATGTTTATTAGCTAATTGATCAATGCTTGCAATACAGTTGGAAGGTCTAGTTCCCCTGGCACTAACATATTGAAGGATTTCAATGTATACACTATAGATTAATTGCCATTTTAAACATAGATAGCTAGATAGGCTAGCTTAGCCTGGTTGCCGTCTCTGTTCAGCTAGCTATTAATTTCCAATGACAAGGAGTGGCACGTTAGCTAGCTAAATAGACTGGTACTCAGACTATGGCTAGCTAGCATTGGCAAGCAAGCTTAGCTACCTTCTCCAATACTGCCGTCGAATACTTTGTGCTCAGAGACCCATTTCTTCTTATTCTTGTTGTGGACACCCCCTGGTCGATTGTAGTGTTGGTTTCTATTGGCACCTTTTCCGTCAAATTTGCCTTTGGTGTTCATTTTCTTCTGTTCTGGTGGTGCCATTTCCCTCAATTTTAACAAAATATCGCAACGTTTCATGTGTTTACTTCTCATGTGCTTTTCGTCGCATTGTTATGACGTATGTGGTGATCTCAGAAAAACATGACAAATCAATCCATGAGCAATCGACCACGAGGGACGTCATTTGTGTTGGTGCATAAGTAAGGATAGCGTCCATAGGACTCAATGTATTTCGGTACACCCAACATGGCTACCTCATGCGTGCTAAGAAAAGCATAATCGTCGTTCAGTTGCAACTAGTTATGCCTGATTATACTGTAAAGAGGGGAGTTATTCCAGGACTTGCTGTACACACGTCTAGGTTAGAGTTTTTATTCAATGGCATCTTCCATGAATTCTTTATGCTATATAAAATAGATGATATTATATTATGATGTTAAACTCTTCCTCTCTGTTTCGCTGAGCATCGCCAATGTCCACACTGTGGATTTCTACACTTGCGATGTATGGGACCAGTTCATGGCTGTGACACCCGTGGAGGTCTTGACAGAGATCACTTTGAATGGTGACCACAAGAGGGCGTCAGAACGTTACTTAAATCATGGCAATGGTACAGTAAGTATTATTTTGTCAATGGTTCATTGACAAATATGAAATGTTTCATATGTAATTGTTATTACACGGTTCTAATATTTATCAATGTTAAATTAAATAAACAAAAGACAACTGTTATGTTTCTTTTTTTTTACTCTCTATGAAAAAGCCAAGAAGATCATCTTCGGTTTCTGTGATGATAGTAAGCGCCTTGTGCATGTGGCTGAGCTCTTGGAGGCTGCCCATGCCCACTCCCTGCCTGGCCTTGGGCACAGAGCTACTGCAATCCCTCAGACACACTGACAACGCCCAACCCCTGGAGGAAGGTACAAAAGAATGGACACTATCCTAACCTATCCCTACGAATAGCTAAAGGGGAACTGTTTGTTTTAGTCCAAGGCCTTGGTTCTGTCATTGTAACACACTGTCATTAGTGTCACTGATATAGAAATAGAATGACTATCAATTTCTAGTCATTCTAGTTCTATGGTCACTGACACTAGCTTTGGTCACATGCAATGAATGTAACATTCCTTGGTCACAGGTCTCTCAATAGCAATGCACAGATAGTGTACAGTTTTGCCATCCGTGCAACGATTCACTGACATTGCACATGTGTGTCCGTTGACAGTTCCAGCTGCTGTGGTGGAGACTGATGAGTTTATGAACTCCAAGAAGTCCCACGAGGTGCAGGCCATGTCAGAGGTGGTGGCCAGCCTAGCCCAGCACTGCCAAGTCAAACAGGTGAAAGACACAACCGGGTCTCGCTCAGTAGGCACTTAACAGAAGAAAACGCTCTGAAACAGATTGAGGTACTATCTGATCTTGTCGGATAAGAAACTCAGTTTTCTGTTTAAACGTTGATGTTTTGCTACCGTGTGCCCTGGCCCTGACCACAGCAGTGTTCTTCAATTCTGCTCCTGGGTACCTACAAGGTGTATGCAGGCTTTTGTTCCAGCCTTACACACCCGACTCAACTTATCAAGGGCTTGATGATTTGTTGATTAATTAAACAGTGCTGGGCTAGAACAAAAGCCTCCACTCCCAATGAGTAGTGCACCCAAGACCAAGCTTGAATAACATCGATGGACTACATAATTTTCTGACACATCACAATAAATCTTTGTCTCCCAGGTGATTGACGTGGGCTCGGGGAAAGGTTACCTCAAATCAAATCAAATTTTATTGGTCACATGCGCCGAATACAACAGGTGCAGACATTACAGTGAAATGCTTACTTACAGCCCTTAACCAACAGTGCATTTATTTTAAACAAAAAAAGTAAGAATAAAACAACAACAAAAAAAGTGTTGAGAAAAAAAGAGCAGAAGTAAAATAAAGTGACAGTAGGGAGGCTATATATACAGGGGGGTACCGTTGCAGAGTCAATGTGCGGGGGCACCGGCTAGTTGAGGTAGTTGAGGTAATATGTACATGTGGGTAGAGTTAAAGTGACTATGCATAAATACTTAACAGAGTAGCAGCAGCGTAAAAAGGATGGGGTGGGGGGCAGTGCAAATAGTCCGGGTAGCCATGATTAGCTGTTCAGGAGTCTTATGGCTTGGGGGTAGAAGCTGTTGAGAAGTCTTTTGGACCTAGACTTGGCACTCCGGTGCACGCTTGCCGTGCGGTAGCAGAGAGAACAGTCTATGACTAGGGTGGCTGGAGTCTTTGACAATTTTGAGGGCCTTCCTCTGACACCGCCTGGTATAGAGGTCCTGGATGGCAGGAAGCTTTGCCCCAGTGATGTACTGGGCCGTACGCACTACCCTCTGTAGTGCCTTGCGGTCAGAGGCCAAGCAGTTGCCACACCAGGCGGTGATGCAACCAGTCAGGATGCTCTCGATGGTGCAGCTGTATAATTTTTGAGGATCTGAGGACCCATGCCAAATCTTTTTAGTCTCCTGAGGGGGGAATAGGCTTTGTCGTGCCCTCTTCACGACTGTCTTGGTGTGTTTGGACCATGATAGTTCGTTGGTGATGTGGACACCAAGGAACTTGAAGCTCTCAACCTGTTCCACTACAGCCCCGTCGATGAGAATGGGGGCGTGCTCAGTCCTCTTTTTTTCCTGTAGTCCACAATCATCTCCTTTGTCTTGGTCACGTTGAGGGAGAGGTTGTTGTCCTGGCACCACACGGCCAGATCTCTGACCTCCTCCCTATAGGCTGTCTCATCGTTGTCGGTGATCAGGCCTACCACTGTTGTGTCGTCGGCAAACTTAATGATGGTGTTGGAGTCGTGCCTGGCCATGCAGTCATGGGTGAACAGAGAGTACAGGAGGGGACTGAGCACGCACCCCTGAGGGGGCCCCCGTGTTGAGGATCAGTGTGGCAGATGTGTTGTTACCTACCCTTACCACCTGGGGGCGGCCCTGTCAGGAAGTCCAGGATCCAGTTGCAGAGGGAGGTGTTTAGTCCCAGGATCCTTAGCTTAGTGATGAGCTTAGAGGGCACTATGGTGTTGAATGCTGAGCTGTAGTCAATGAATAGCATTCTCACGTAGGTGTTCCTCTTGTCCAGGTGGGAAAGGGCAGTGTGGAGTGCGATAGAGATTGCATCATCTGTGGATCTGTTGGGGCGGTATGCAAATTGGAGTGGGTCTAGGGTTTCTGGGATTATGCTGTTGATGTGAGCCATGACCAGTCTTTCAAAGCACTTCATGGCTACAGACGTCAGTGCTACGGGTCGGTAGTCATTTAGGCAGGTTATCTTAGAGTCCTTGGGCACGGGGACTATGGTGGTCTGCTTGAAACATGTTGGTATTACAGACTCAGTCAGGGACATGTTGAAAATGTCAGTGAAGACACTTGCCAGTTGGTCAGCACATGCTCGGAGTACACGTCCTGGTAATCCGTCTGGCCCTGCGGCCTTGTGAATGTTGACCTGCTTAAAAGTCTTACTCACATCGGCTACGGAGAGCGTGATCACATAGTCATCCGGAACAGCTGGTGCTCTCATGCATGCTTCAGTGTTGCTTGCCTCGGGCGAGCATAGAAGTGGTTTAGCTCGTCTGGTAGGCTTGTGTCACTGGGCAGCTCGCGGCTGTGCTTCCCTTTGTAGTCTGTAATAGTTTTCAAGCCCTGCCACATCCGACGAGCGTCAGAGCCAGTGTAGTATGATTCAATCTTAGACCTGTATTGACTCTTTGCCTGTTTGATGGTTCGGTCGGAGGTCATAGCGGGATTTCTTATAAGCGTCCGGGTTAGAGTCCCGTTCCTTGAAAGCGGCAGCTCTACCCTTTAGCTCAGTGCGGATGTTTCCTGTAATCCATGGCTTCTGGTTGGGGTATGTACGTACGGTCACTGTGGGGGACGACATCATCGATGCACTTATTGATGAAGCCAGTGACTGATGTGGTGTACTCCTCAATGCTGTCTGAAGAATCCCGGAACATGTTCCAGTCTGTGCTAGCAAAACAGTCCGGTAGCTTAGCATCTGCGTCATCTGACCACTTTTTTATTAACCGAATCACTGGTGCTTCCTGCTTCAGTTTTTGCTTATAAGCAGGAATCAGGAGGATAGAGTTATGGTCAGATTTGCCAAATGGAGGGCGAGGGAGAGCTTTGTATGCGTCTCTGTGTGTGGAGTAAAGGTGGTCTAGAGTTTTTTTCCCTCTGGTTGCACATTTAACATGCTGGTAGAAATTAGGTAGAACGGATTTAAGTTTCCCTGCATTAAAGTCCCCGGCCACAAGGAGCGCTGCATCTGGATGAGCGTTTTCCTGTTGATTAATGGCCTTGTACAACTCATTCAGTGCAATCTTAATGCCAGCATTGGTTTGTGGTGGTAAATAGACAGCTATGAAAAATATAGATGAAAACTCTCTTGGTAAATAGTGTGGTCTACAGCTTATCATAAGATACTCTACCTCAGGCGAGCAAAACCTCGAGACTTCCTTAGTATTTGATTTTGTGCACCAGCTGTTGTTTACAAATATACACAGACCGCCACCCCTTGTCTTTCCTGTCGCTGCGGTACGGCCTCCAGGTGTACGGCATCGACTCATCCAGCGTTAACACACACGGCGCCCAGGAGAGGAACAGGAAGCTCAAGAAGTACTCCCGGGCCTACCAGAGGCACAGCAAAGGCAATAGGACTCAGACAGTGGTGCCCCCTTCAGGCCAGGAGGACTTGGAGGATATGGTTAAGATGAGTGGGGATGCAGAGAAGGATGTGGGGAAGGGGAGGAGAGACAGGGGGCCGCAGACCAACACAACAGGTTTAACAGATGAAATGACATCACTTACCTCCGCCATTTTGTTAGAGGACAATTCCCTTCCAGAGTTGGACCAAAGTGACCCAGCCTCAGCTCCAGAGGATCCCTTCCTCAGTGCCCTGTGTGTGGGCATAGTGGAGCCCACCTCCCCCCGGGTTCCCCCCAGTGAGCTGAGCCTAGAGGAGAGGGAGAGGAGGAAGAGGGAGAACCTGGAGAGGAAGGCCAGGAGCTGGGTTAACAGTGGTGGCATGGGCGGCGGCATCCTGTACTCACCTCTGACCTCCTACGTTACCGCGGAGACGGAGCTCAAAGAGATTATTGGGGAGTTAGAGGTAGGTGACACTCACTGTCAACCAATAGGGTAACGACAACGGCGAAACCATGCTCTTTTGAAAGCAAATATCGGTGGTCATACCATAGTACAAACATATTCAAGAAGACATTTTCTTTCAAGTATGTTTTTGTGTGCTGGCGTCTATATGTATGTGCCTATATAATTGTATGATCTCTGATGCCAGCTCTCCATCACATTGCTAATGTAGGCCTGTTTCAGTGCTGAGACCTCTCTCTCCCTGTTTTCCAAACCCAGGATGCGGTCATGGTTGGCCTGCACACGTGTGGAGACCTGGAGCCCAGCACCCTGCGCATGTTTGTGGCCAAACGGGAGCTCCTCTCCGTCTGCAGTGTTGGCTGTTGCTACCACCTTCTCTCTGAGGAGTTTGATCCCACCAGACAAGGTAATTACACGGCCAGCGGGGAAAGTAAAGGCTGGCACACTGTGAGTGAGTGTGTGTGTGTGTGAGTGAGTGAGTGAGTGAACCGTACAGTACTCAGCCAATGGCCCACACAGGAGAGCTAGTACCACTATAGCCCACATTCACTGGCTTTGTCCCAACACTCTGAAATAGCTTCATACCACTATAGGCCACATTCACTTGCTTTGTCCCAACACTCTGAAATAGCTTCATACCACTACAGGCCACATTCACTGGCTTTGTCCCAACACTCTGAAATAGCTTCATACCACTATAGGCCACATTCACTGGCTTTGTCCCAACACTCTGAAATAGCTTCATACCACTATAGGCCACATTCACTGACTTTGTCCCAGCACTCTGAAATAGCTTCATACCACTATAGGCCACATTTACTGTCTTTGTCCCAACACTCTGAAATAGCTTCATACCACTATAGCCCACATTCACTGGCTTTGTCCCAACACTCTGAAATAGCTTCATACCACGACAGGCCACATTCATTGGCTTTGTCCCAACACTCTGAAATAGCTTCATACCACTATAGGCCACATTCACTGGCTTTGTCCCAGCACTCTGAAATAGCTTCATACCACTATAGCCCACATTCATTGGCTTTGTCCCAACACTCTGAAATTGCTTCATACCACTATAGGCCACATTCACTGGCTTTGTCCCAACACTCTGAAATAGCTTCATACCACTATAGGCCACATTCACTGGCTTTGTCCCAACACTCTGAAATAGCTTCATACCACTATAGGCCACATTCACTGGCTTTGTCCCAGCACTCTGAAATAGCTTCATACCACTATAGCCCACATTCATTGGCTTTGTCCCAACACTCTGAAATAGCTTCATACCACTATAGGCCACATTCATTGGCTTTGTCCCAACACTCTGAAATAGCTTCATACCACTATAGGCCACATTCACTGGCTTTGTCCCAACACTCTGAAATAGCTTCATACCACTATAGGCCACATTCACTGGCTTTGTCCCAACACTCTGAAATAGCTTCATACCACTATAGGCCACATTCACTGGCTTTGTCCCAACACTCTGAAGTAACTTCCTTTATCTTCCACCTTCTCTTCATGACCACTGATCACTGAATGGACTAAATCAGTGGTATTATTAGCCTATAATCTTTCAGAATTTACAATCACCAAAATAAGACTATCAGACCCCCATTGATTGTGATAATGTTTGAGCATAAGAATATATCATTGGCCATGTCACAATGCATAGAATTGCAGGAAATTAGTTTCAAAACTGCTAAATGTGCTCACCGCTGCCAAGATGAGGGCCTCAAATGTTCTTGTCCAGGGCCTGGACAGAATTCGGCCCATTGCCACGCCCCCTGCCACGCCCACCTCCTAAGCCCCTTTTTGATCCTGAAAAAACCCTGCGTTGTTACAAATCATTTCGGTCCCACTTTATTTGGATAGTCCATCTGTAGATGCTCTACAGATGGTCATACTATCAACAAACTATCTGTTGATAAGCAACTGCTTGCTAAGGTTAGGGTTAGGTTTAGAATAAGTGTAAGGGTTAAGTTTAGGGCTGGGGTTAGTAGATAGTTAGTTTAAATGTTACTGATAGTCTGTAGAGCATCTACAGATGGACTATCCAAATAAAGTGTTACCATAATTATATAGTCGCAAGAAAAATGGTAATGAGCCCATTGTCAAATTTACAATCAGTTAGATGTTTTGAAGAAGAGGTTATTAATCATCATTTTTGTACTTTGGTCTGTGTATGTTTTTTCACCTCTCAACCCTTATTGTGGGTCGCAACTCAAAAGACACCTCAATTGGTGGGTCACGAAGCAAAAGAGTTTGGGAACCCCATGACTTGACTTAAACCCTTTTGCTCTTTAGGGAGCATAGGTCATTCACTAAGTTCCTCCAGTGGGAATGCACTAGATATTGTAGGTTAGATTGATAGTGTCTCTCACCTATCAAGTCCATTAAGATCAGACAGGGACAGGAGACAGGGAAAGAGGACTTACCATGTAATGAACAACCTGGTGTACAGAGAGGCTTTTGTGTATTCCCCAAGGGAAAGGCTCCCATTGCATTCATACATTAGCTACACACAGTATGCAGTGCATACATACATACATACATACAGTATGCAGGCAGGGAGACACAGTCACCAGCACACAGACCCACCCTCCTCCACCCCCTAGAGAACATATGGTTTCCATTGTGGAAATCTCAACCAGAGCCAAACTCTTACTTAGGACTACAGACAGCAACTGCCTTCTCTCTCCCTCCCTCCCTCCCTCCCTCTAGGAGACCTGTAACCTGTCCACAGACCTCCCCCCGTAGTTTTTATGCTAATCATAATTATGTCACCCTGCGGTGTCTACTTTGTCACTCACCAAGCCAAGGGAAGCAGAATTCTCTCACCAGCCAAATATGAAGTAGCATAAACACTGATGTGGGTTGATGAGTTGGAGTGGAGGGGTGTATAGATATACAGTAGGGTACACAGCCAACTTGCACTCTGTACATTTGGTTAGCTAAGAAGAGACTGTTAGAATCATTGAATGGATTTATCGTCTCAGGATAACAGTTTAGCGGATTGCAAATGTGATATTTTTGACCCTCTAATGTTCAGGTGTTGAATTGGATATGATTTATCCAGCATGTATTCTGACTTCATATTAGAGCGCTGTAGTATTTGTATTCCACTCACACTTAATCAATGCCGAAAATAACTGCATTAAGTCATCGTTCCAAATGTACAATACAATAAAAAAGATCTACGCTACACAGAATATAAAGACCCAAAGGGCTATATAGTATAGAAAACACAAAGTCAAGGAGACTTGTACGATACATGGACCTGCAGCTGAAAGGTCAACAGTAAATAGTCCATAGTACTGTCTATATCCTGTTCCCCTTGCTCCCCCTCCTCAAATGTACAATGCATTTGTTTCCCTGCTATCAACAGTGGGATATTCTCTCTTCTACATTCCTCTATTTTTTTAACCTAGTAGAATCAAGGTCATGTTGTTCTGTTCTCTCTGTCATAGCTAGATCGAACCATAGCTTCAGACAGATGTGATGGGCCAGGATGTTAGCTGCAACTCCTGGGTATTTTTGCTACTTCACTGCTCCCCTGTCCCTCCGTTTATGAGGTATGAAACCTGGAGTCCTCTCTCAGTGTGTGATGACAACCCCTGCGTGCTTTTAACAGTGATTCGGCACCGTGGCGTGGTGAGCTGCTTCCTATCACTCTGTCTCTGTTAACACCGCGACCCTTGACCTGTGACTCGCCACTCTGTTGGGTCCGCCAATAATGACATCACAGGGATTTGATTGAAAACACTTGAGTTGCGCCAGACGTCCTTGCATGCTTCTCACTCCTCTCTCTCTCTCTCTCTCTCTCTCGCTGTCAAAGCATTCTGGGATGCGGGCCAAACCCTGCGGTGTACTACCTCACCCTAAAAGATAGGAACCCAAACCGCTAAAAGAGCCCAAGATTTGAAGTGTGGAGATCCTTAGCTAAGTCGTATAGGAAACATCCATTCAATTGTGTCATATGGAACGAGACCCACTGGACTGCACCATTTGTCATAGTCATTCAGTCTGGTGGATTTAGCCTAGTGTGAGACCCATCAACTGATGTGAGGTCAACTTCTCTACTTTAACCTCAGCCTTGAGCATTATATCCTTAACAACAAACTTGCCCGGGACCAGTCTTTAAGGGTGTGAAGTAACCGTGCCACAGAGCCCTATAGCCACTGTGTCTCCTTCTTCCTGACTGTTGGGAACAAACCGATATTACAATATTAGAAACACGTGTGTGTGTGTGTGCGTGCCAGGGAAGGGGGCGATCAGTGCTTGGCCCTCGAGACGTGGTCAATTCAACGTGGCTGAGATTAGGCTAGCGTGCTAGCGAAATGTAAACACTCCACCATGTATACTGTAAGCTAGCCTTCAAACTCTAGCAAGCCTGTCCGCTCCAATTGACTCTGACCAGGGCTGCCTCTGCTAATACCCCTACCATGTGTTCAACAGGAGTCAAAGAGCAATGTGGCTAACGGGTTAGAGATCGCCCACGCTCTCGTGTGCTTGGGTTTTTCAAGTGTGAGACTTCAAAGCTAGTTTGGGAAGGCTCTGAATAGCATTCATGTTTCATTCTTTCTCCCTCTCTCTCTTTCTCTCCCTTTGGACTTTTGTGACCCTTAGCAGCCTGTCAGCTACCATAGTCACACTATCCTATGGTGTTAAATACAAGGTGTAGTTCTGATACAGCTAGAGTTAAAGTGTGTGTGTTTGTTTGTTTGTTTCAGAGTGTCCAAGCAGCAGCGTGTGTGGTTTCCCCCTGAGTGGCTACCTGAGGGAGCAGTCCTGGTTCTGTGGCAGAAATGCCAGGATGTCGGCGTGTCTGGTGAGCCTGACTCCCCTTAGGTGACAGATATTGAGCCAACTGTCATTTGCTGTATATATACCACTGAACAAAAATATAAGCGCAACATGTAAAGTGTTGGTCCCATGTTTCATGAGCTGAAATAAAAGATCCCAGAAATGTTTCATACGCACAAAAAGCATATTTCTCTCAAATTTTGTACACACATTTGTTTACATCCCCTGTTAGTGAGCATTACTCCTTTGCCAAGGTAATTCATCCACCTGACAGGTGTGGCAAATCAACAAGCTGATTAAACAGCATGATCATTACACCTGTGCAACTTGTGCTCGGGACAATAAAGGGCCACACAAAAATGTGCAGTTTTGTCACACAACACAATGCCACAAGTTTTGAGGGAGCGTGAAATTGGCATGCTGACTGCAGGAATGTCCACCAGAGCTGTTGCCAGATAATTGAATGTTAATTTCTCTACCATAATCCACCTCCAACATCGTTTTAGAGAAGTACGTCCAACCGGCCTCACAACCACAGACCACGTGTATGGCGTCGTGTGGGCGAGTGGTTTGCTGATGGCAATGTTGTGAACAGAGTGCCCCATGGTGGCGGTGTGGTTATGGTATGGGCAGGCATAAGCTACGGGCAACGAACACAATTGCATTTTATTGATGGCAATTTGAATACACAGAGATACCGTGATGAGATCCTGAGGCCCATTGTCGTGCCATTCATCCGCCGCCATCAACTCATGTTTCAGCATGATAATGCACGGCCCCATGTCGCAAGGCTCTGTACACAATTCATGGAAGCTGAAAATGTCCTAGTTCTTCCATGGCCTGCATACTCACCAGATGTGTCACCCATTGAGCATGTTTGGGATGTTCTGGATTGACGTGTACAACAGCGTGTTCCAGTTCCCGCCAATATCCAGCAACTTCGCACAGCCATTGAAGAGGAGTGGGACAACATTCCACAGGCCACAATCAACAGCCTGATCAACTCTATGCAAAGGAGATGTGTCGCACTGTATGAGGCAAATGGTGGTCACATCAGATACTGACTGGTTTTCTGATCCACGCCCCTACTTTGTTTTGAAGGTATCTGTATTCCTAGTCATGTGAAATCCATAGATTAGGGCCTAAAGAATGTATTTAAATTGACTGATTTCCTTATATGAACCGTAACTCAGTAAAATCTTTGAAATTGTTGCATGTTGCGTTTTATATTTTTGTTCAGTATAATATTTCCATCAGCAATGCGTTCAACGCTTTAATGCACCATTTTTCAACTTAACAGTATAGTTCCGGGCACTAAAAGGTTGTGCCACAGTATTGGCAGAACAACTCTTTGTCACAAAAAACTGTACAGGGTTTGAAACTGTTCAATGCTGTACAGTTGGTCCTCAGTCTGTTATTGTAGTGAGACTAACTAATGGATATCTTCTACCTTTGAGTACTACATGTTGTAAGAGCAATGTAACTGTTTTAACTATGTTTGGACCCCAGGGAGAGGCCATTCATGGGGATCCTAATAAATACTGAATACTTAATAACATTTCACTTTATTTTCTCTTGTTCAGGCTTTGGAGAGAGTTGCCAAGGGCCAAGGGGTAAGTGCTATATGCATGTATATCAATAAGTTGGACACATTTGGCCAAACTACAGTTCTATGAGTTGTCTGTGTGAGGATGACATCATGCAATCACAGTTCAATTAGTTTCTGGTTGCTACAAATTTGTGCTCATCAAAGATAATCAAAGCTGATCAATTGAATGATTGCATCCAGCAACTGGCCACGTGCATTTCCCAAACTCGACAGATCCTGTTTTCATTTGACGTATTCCATATCAAGTGGATGCGGATGCCTTAAAACACACTGTGCCCATATTTCTCCAGGGTCTTTCACATACAATAAGGCCTGATTGAGAGTTACAATACTGTAGATATTTGAGCCGCCGACAGTCTTACGTCCCAAATGGCACCCTATTCCCTATATAGTGCACTACTTTTGACCAGGGTCCATAGGGCATCCCATAGGGCTCTGGTCAAAAGTAGTGCACTATATAGGGAATAGGATGCCATTTGGGACCCGAGTGTGAGGGGTCAAACCTGTTACACGATACCGCCCGGACCATTAATAAAGAATGTTTATGAATATTAATGTAATCACTAAGGGATGGGATTGTGTGTTTAAATGGCAGCTCCCGTCCAAAAACCAGTCTGATTGCACTCAGATCAGGTTGGTATAAGTATTGAGGATTGTCATGAAAAAATTTCCTCCAATGTGTTTTAATACACACCCTAATCACTGGCAGAGAAAATATCTCAAGGAAATAGTATGTTTTGTAACAAACACAACAATGGATCTTTGTTTATTTTCTGTCTCCCACAGATTCAGATGGAGTCACTCTTCTATAGGGCCGTGCTCCATGTGATTCTAAGGGACCACTACAGCTCCTTTAAAAGGTATGTTTGGCCTCCCTGGTTAGGGGACATCCAAAGCAGTGAGCTTAGTAGGCTATACCAGACTACTGACAAGAGTCCAGGTGCCCCCTGTCTTGGGGGACCTGCAGTACAGTTGACAAAACCTGTTAGCTTTTGACCTTGTGGGTTTGTACTGGCCCTCATTTTAAGATTTGTGGCCACGTAAGAATCTCCACTTACTCAAAAAACACAGACTTCTGATGCGAAGATACAACGAAGTTGGAGCTGAAGTTGTGGTGAAAAATAATTTTGAACATTTGTAGGAAGCAGCCCACAATGTGAGACCGTCAGACTTCCTGAATGGGTTGTTGACTGCTGGGTAAAGTAGAACAAGTGAAGAGGAATGATTGATCCTGGTGAAAACAGAATGGAAAAGCCTACAGTTAGATTGATCCTGGTGAAAACAGAATGGAAAAGCCTACAGTTAGTCTTCTCATCCCCATAGAGACAGGGGAGGTACCCTCTGTATTACACACACATGAAGACAACCTCACACACACATACACACACATGAAGACAACCTCTCACACATACACACACACGATGACAACCTCACACTTCTCACTGACCTGACTATCCCCATAGCCTACAGGACATTGAGTCCCTCTGAGTGAAATCAGGATCCCATATCTCATAAATGGAACTGACCACCTCTCTACTATTGCGTGTGAGGTGCTGATTTCAGTGATGGTGATTTGGGGGTTGAAAGGGCTGTCTTCACGGTGTGTGTGTGTGTGTGTCGTTGGCAGCGAGAAGCGTGTGGGGAACGTCTACTCCAAGGCCACCTCGTTCGTGGCCTACGTCTGGAGAGCACTCCGGAGGCTGGAGCTGGATGAGTCAAAGGTCAGTGATGGGGGATATCGGAATATTAGGGAGTTATGGGGACAGACTTGGGAATGTTCTTCAGAGCAACACATCCTCAGGGGGAATCCCACACTGCTGTGTTGGGCATCAGGAAAGCATCCCATAATGGATTTGGGGTCAAAAAACGTATTCTTGGCGTGAGATGTAAAATCCCGTTTGAGAGGACAGGCTTTTAGCAGAGATCTGTACAATTGAACTGACAGTAACGATTATCTGTAATGGTACCTGAAATCCCTGTACAGAGTTGAACGTCTTTGGTTGCTCTAAACCCGCTTTGAAACTGACACATGGAATCTTAAGGGCTCTTTAGAAATGGACAAGTTGTGTAAATATGCACCTGGAATACTGTGGGATCATGAGTAAGGCATTGTTAAACGAACAGTGAGTGCAGGGATTAGGGACTATGTCTCAACTGGCTCCCTCGAGACGATCTATGAATGAGAGATTAGTTTTTTCCCCCTTGTTGCTCGTAAAGCCTGGGATTAAAACTGTTCAGTGGGTTTGTGTGTTATCACTCTCATGTTACTCACCTATCACCTCCAGACATGACCCTGCTCTGTCTCTTCCCTCATTATTCTCTTTATCTCTCTCTCTCTCTCCTCCATCTCTCCCTTGCCTCTCTCTCTCTTACCTTCCATCTCTCTCTTACCTTCCATCTCTCTTTTACCTTCCATCTCTCTTTCACCACCTCTCTCTCTCTCTCTCTCCTCCATCTCTCTTTTACCTTCCATCTCTCTTTCACCACCTCTTCTCTCTCTCTCCTCCATCCCTCCCTTGGCCATCTCTCTATCTCTCCCTTCTACATCTCTCTCTTACCTTCCATCTCTCTCTCACCACCTCTTCTCTCCCTCCCTCCTTCCCTCTCTACCAGCTCTCTGACGGTGTCATACAGAGTTACCACGACACATACCGACCCAGGATGGTTGAGATGGAGGCCTTTAACATGGTAGGTCCCAGCTGTGATACTATAACACTACTACCTAGAGGAAGTATCATCACTCTGAATGAATGGGTCACACAGGACTTATATGGTTGTAGGAGCATTGATTCTCTTTGTCCTGCACTTTCTATTTTGGAGCAGTTATTAAGCCTTATTAAACTTGGTTAACGTTTACACAACTCCCTCAATGACTTGTGTAAGCTCTACTCTGTGTAAATAATCGGGCAATTAAGTGATATTTTTACTGTCCTCAGGCTGCTAACGAAACCTAGTTTCTATTTCAATGATGTTACAACAGCCATGACCTTGCTCTACTTTGATAAGGTACCTAGTTGTATTTCCGTTGGATCCCATAGGGCTGAAGTACACTTAACAGAAGTACACTTAAAAATAGTGTTTACTGACCTGCTGCCTGTGTTTATACAGCTGAAGGTGACTTTGGCTCCCTGTATCGAAGGCCTGATTCTCCTGGACCGCCTCTGCTACCTGAAAGAACAGGTAAAGGAACAGCAGGCCTCAACAACAATGGCACACAAAAGACGTGGGATGCATCTCAATAGTCTAACGTGGCTGCCTCTCCTTGTCTCCTTCTCTTTCACATGCACTGGGATAGGTGAGAGTAAAATGGTGGATGTCTACTGGGGATTTGTTCACCTGTCCAGTTCCTACAGGTCTGTGAGGATAAAGGAGAGGAGACAAGGGATGGGGTCCACTTTAGACTATTGAGATGCACCCCAACTACTTTAGATTATTGAGATGCACCCCAACTACAGCACACCAGTCATTTTAACTCAAAAAGGAGAGGCATCACTTTGTCCTTATTCATTCTCTCTCATTCCCTCCATCCTGTGGTCACACACAGACACACACAGACACACACACGCAGGCCAGATGTAGTGGTCCGGTCCCTATGACTTCAAACGGCCGCGGCGTAACACCAAACATCTCTTTTCCTCATTGTCCCATAATTACCCGTGTCTGGTTCTCCAGAGCTAAGTAGTGGGTGAAAACATGACCTCAGCTGCCAGGCCAATGGAGGGAACTATTGTTTCTCCCTCCCAGCTACAAACAGAGAATGACTGGTCCTGGAACGCACATTGTCTGGCTAATTGCTATAGGGTGTGTTCATTGATTCACAATGTAATAGGATAAAGAGAAGATGGAGTGCAGTTTTAGTGCCTTTCGCTGCTACAGAGACAATGGCTATACTGTTCAAGCCTGGTCCCAGATCTGGTTGTGCTGTATATGCAACAATGACCATAGAAGTTGGCAATACAGCGCAAACAGATTTGAGACCAGGCGAATACTGTACCTGTTTAGCTGTTCCATTAATGTTTTCTCAGAAGGGATTTTGGATGACGTGGTTATGTATACTATTAGTTGTCTTTGGTCCATCTCTTTAAAGTGATACAGTGGTGTGGCCCTGAGAATGGTTTAGCTATTTTCTGAATGACTTGGGTAGGGTAATAATGTAGTGATTATGACTGTTGTGCGATGGGTTCTGCTTAGGTCCGATATTCCAGACACGTAGTCCCACCTTCCTGTTAGCTTCAGCAGTTTAGAATTCCTATTTTCCATTTCCTGCTCTGAGAACATGCTTTGAACATAAAACCCTTTAAAACGCTCTGCTTCAACACTGTCTTCAAATGTAATGCTAAGTGATCCTTGCAGCCATTTGTGAGGAGTTCTCAAAGTTATGACAAACATTATACAGCTATATAAATTAACTCCAGATTGAGATTTCATATGTAGTTATTTCTATTGAAGTCATAGCAGGGTGTAATTTAAGGCCCCCAAACTCAGCTCCTATAACTGCTGTATGTTTATCCATAGGTCTTGATGATTTGCTTGTCCCGGACATTAAAGGAGCTTTGCGACTCGTTACATTTCCCCGACGACAGATCACGTAAGTCGGGAGAAACCAGAGAGGACGCCATTAGGGTTGAGTTGGCGCTGTGGAGAGTTTGTGGTGTCCCCCTTATTACAGACCAGGGGTGTAACTTCACACCGTTGTACCCCGGCCAAATCTAATGATGCTAATCTGTGATTTGAGTGATTGTAATGAGCTATCGTTCACAGGCGTTGAAAGGAGAGGTGTTTTTTTTCTCTACAAGTTTGATGCCTTGTACAAAAGTGTTCCCTAACAGGAATATGTAACAGAAATTGATCAGAATGCAGATTTTTATCCAAGTTCAACCTAAAGTGTCCACACTACATAAGGTTACAAAGATCTTTTACAGGGAAGAGAGAAGCTCTCATCTTAGGCCCCTCGCGGCGTGGTTCAAAGACAAACTTTGCAGTGCTGTGGTGTGTCTTGTTGGGGGGGGGGGGTGTCTTTGACGTCGTATCTTACTGTTTTTGTTCTTCTTGTCATTGATGTCTGTTACAGGAAGACGTGGCGTTCTCCGCTCTGGTGCAGCTCTTTGATCTGCTGTTGTCGCCGCGCTGTTACAGAGTTGTCGGAGGGAAGGCACCTGGGACGGAGTTGTCGGAGTGAAGGCACCTGGGACGGAGTTGTCGGAGTGAAGGCACCTGGGACGGAGTTGTCGGAGGGAAGGCACCTGGGACGGAGTTGTCAGAGTGAAGGCACCTGGGACGGAGTTGTCGGAGTGAAGGCACCTGGGACGGAGTTGTCGGAGTGAAGGCACCTGGGACGGAGTTGTCGGAGTGAAGGCACCTGGGACGGAGTTGTCGGAGTGAAGGCACCTGGGCGGAGTAGTGGGCACCTGGGACGGAGTTGTCGGAGTGAAGGCACCTGGGACGGAGTTGTCGGAGTGAAGGCACCTGGGACGGAGTTGTCGGAGTGAAGGCACCTGGGACGGAGTTGTCGGAGTGAAGGCACCTGGGACGGAGTTATTGGAGTGAAGGCACCTGGGACGGCATCATAGAGTTCTTTGAGATGAGACAAACTGCATTTCCTGCCATTTCTATGTTAGTCTATTCAATGTTTTGCTGACGCATGATTTTAGCAAGGTTTTAATGTAATGATGTACTCCTTACTCAGTCACGTACAGATGTGGGAATGGGATCATTGTTTAGTGTTTTCTCTACTTTTGCCTTCTCTGGTTTCTGCCAGTCATACTGTACTTTGGGGTGTACTATACCATACTGTATTAATCAATAATTATTAGAAGACAAAAAGTTCCTAGTTTGTTTCTGCAATGTTCCCACCACATCTGGTCGTTCTCTGAGTGCCTGCCTTAGAGGACCAAACATTAAAACCACATGGCTAAAGCACCTGGAAAAAACATCCCTCCTTCCCTCCCTCCATCCCTCTACCCCTCCCTCATTTCTCAGCTCTTTCCTCTGTCTTATTTATACTGAACAAAAATATAAATGCAACAATTTCAAAGATTTTACTGAGTTACAGTTCATATAAGGAAATCACCCTAATCTATGGATTTCACATGACTGGGCAGGGGTGCAGCCATGGGTGAGCCTTGGAGGGCATAGGTCCACCCACTTCGCAGCCAGGCCCACCCACTAGGGAGCCAGGCCCAGCTAAACAATGACGAGACCGCCTACAGGGAGGAGTTGAGGGCTCTCAGAGTGTGGTGCAAGGAAAATAACCTCTCACTCAACGTCAACAAAACAAAGGAGATTATCGTGGACTTCAGGAAACTGCAGTGGGTGCACCCCCCTATCCACATCGACGGGACTGCAGTGGAGAAGGTGGAAATCTTCAAGTTCCTTGGCGTACACATCACTGACAAACTGAAATGGTCCACCCACGCAGACAGTGTGGTGAAGAAGGCGCAACAGAGCCTCTTCAACCTCAGGAGGCTGAAGAAATGTGGCTTGGCACCTAAAACCCTCACACACTTTTACAGATGCACAATTGAGAGCATCCTGTCAGGCTGTATCACGGCCTGGTACGGCAACTGCACCGCCCGCAACCGCAGGGCTCTCCAGAGGGTGGTGCGGTCTGCCGAACGCATTACCAGGGGGCAAACTACCCACCTCCAAGACACCTACAGCACCCGATGCCACAGGAAGGCCAAAAAGATCATCAAGGACATCAACCACCCAAGCCACTGCCTGTTCAGCCCGCTATCATCCAGAATGCGAGGTCAGTACAGGTTCATCAAAGCTGGGACCGAGAGAATGAAAAACAGCTTCTATCTCAAGGCCATCAGACTGTTAAATAGCCATCACGAGCACATTAGAGGCTGCTGCTGCCTATTGAAATCACTGGCCACTTTAAGAAATGGAACACTAGTCACTTTAATAATGTTTACAGATCTTGCATTACTCATCTCATATGTATATACTGTATTCTATTCTAAAATATTCTACTGTATCTTAGTCCATGCCGCTCTGTCATTGCTTGTCCATATATGTATATATTCTTAAATTCCATTCCTTACTAGATTTGTGTGTATTGGGTATATGTTGTGAAATTGTTAGATTAGTTGTTAGATATTACTGCGCTGTCGGAGCTAGAAGCACAAGCATTTAGCTACACCCGCAATAACATCTGCTAAACACGTGTATGTGACAAATACAATTTGATTTGATTTGAAACCAGAATACATTTTTCCTAACAAAAGTGCTCCTCAGCACTCCCACACCCTCCCTCAGATGATCCCGCATGTGAAGAAGCTGGATGTGGAAGTCCTGGGCTGGCTTGGTTACACGTGGTCTGCAGTTGTGAGGCGGGTTAGACATACTGCCAAATTCTCTAAAACGAAGTTGGAGGCAGCTTATGGTAGAGAAATTAACATTCAAAATTCAAAAGGCACTTGCACATCTGAGCTTTCTTTGTTTCAGGTGAGTGGTAACAAATGAATAACATGAGAAAAAAGAGAAACCTGTTCACTGCTCTTCCTAGTATCATTGTTCTTTATTAAGCTTTATGTATCAGCCTCAAGGCCTTCTTTAGAGCTTTTGTGAGTGTTTTTAATTTGCACCCTTATGTAGACATTTCTCCACCCACATCCGTTCAATGCATCGAATGGGGTTGAAGTCAAGGAAAATGAAACGTCTTACCAAATATAACTGTGCATTTCATAAGTATTCTATTAAAATGTGTACATAAAACCTATTCAACACGTCTGTAAAACCACAACGAGGACATCGACCTATCAAGTAAGTTTTTATAAATCATTGGGTAGGATAAAAACGTCAGAGTAGTCTGAAGTGATAAACGACGTCAGTTCATGTTCACATTTACAATATAACATGCATAGGCATTTCATCATTAAGACCTTTTGAAAATAATGTCTGGAGGGTGAAAATCCCAAAACATTATATTTTGCTCAGTGTTATTTATGTCATAATCCCTGTCTGATATCGTAACGTTCTCTATGCCACAAAATCTAAAGGTAGAAATGTAATGTTTTCGTTCATTAAAATGTACTGCGACAGGATAATCGCTGTCGTTTCTCCTAATTGAATGTTTATGTTCACTAATTCTCTTTAAGAGAACGAGAAGTATTACCTACATAGCCCAGCCCACATGGACATTTAATCATGTAGGTAACATGGTTGGAGGAGCACGTAATAATGTCATTTTTTTGGAACCGTTTTCCTTATGTGGGGTGGCAGAAATATTCACACTTCATCATATTGCACTGTGCGCAGCCTCTGCATTTCTAGCTACCATTCCGAAGAGGGCGTAAAAGAGCCTGGCTCATCTTCTTTTGTTGGCTGGCAGTTAGCATGGACCAACTTGTCGCGTAAATTGCGACCTCTCCTATATACTATAAGTGGTGTGTTCTTAAAATCAGCTGGCAAAACTGGGTCCGATTATAAAACATGCCAGTGTTTCTTGACAGCATCTTCCACTTTGCGCGAGTTCAAAGTATATGTGGAGGTGAACATTACTGAGTGTTCTTTAGCTCTAGTGGGCCCAACAAATCAGAATGCGTTTTTCCCCACAAAATGGCTTTAATACAGACAGAAAATACTCCTCAGTTTAATCAGCTTCTTGATATGCCATACCTGTCAGATGGATGGATTATCTTTGCAAAGGAGAAATGCTCAATAACAGGGATGTAAACAAATTTGTGCACAACATTTGAGAGAAATAAACTTTTTCTGCGTGTGGAACATTTCTGGGATTTCTTTTTTTCTGCTCTTTGTTCAGTGTATTTCTTTGAGAGGCTCTTGTGTCTGTGCCTTCCTCTAAATGCATAAATACCGGAGCACACCAAGACTGTGTCCTATTAACTACTCTGTATAACCTCTACACTAATGACTGCCAACCCAAACATATTTGGGGGACAATAAAGTTGTATTGTATTGAATTTGAGGGAACAATAGCTAGGGGCTGGTTAGGGGGGGACAGGATTCTAGGATTGGGATTGAGCAGTTTACCCTCCCCACCCATCGCCCCTGACAGGGAGGTCTGGAAACCCCATCAGCCAGGTCCTAACCAGGGGGAGCGGCGGAACGACGGAACAGAACAGGGGGCAAGGGTCACCCTCGACCCCTTTTAGTCCTCTGTCGTTTCCATCTTTTCATAAATCACTCCCGCTTTCCATCTTTCCTTTTGAAGGCTGGTGCACTTCAGTACAGCCATGAATCAGGATAGTGGAAAGTACACATACACTTGAAGCAAAGGAACAAGGACAGTACCCAGTAAGCAACAATCATTGCAGGATTACTGTGGTCCTTTATAACTAGCCTACAGTATGTGTTTTTATGGTGCAATACAGCAGGAAGGAATAACTGCAGCTAAAGTGATTAAATGAGGGGAGCTCATTGCTGGATACTTTTATTCAACGTTCCCCAGTAAGACTTCAACACCGGATTGAAACAGTGGAAACACAAGCTCCTGTCTTGGAGGAGTCTGAACCGAGACAGAAATCCTTTCCCAAGTGAAAATGAGAAGATGAGAACATTTACTTTCCTCTGAGTGGGACAGAGTGAGCAGAGCGTTCACTATTGTCCTCAAAGACCCGGGTCATTTCCTTTCCATTGCCATCAACACTCTAATGTTTCTCTGTAGTGATGGCGGAGGCAACACCATCTGTATTCATAGCTCTGTCATCAGAACTGCGTTACGACTCTGTCCGCATCTTCAAATCCCAGGGCTTTATTTGTGCCTCCGAAACAGACAGATGAGGATGGAGAACCGAAGGCCTCTGGTATGTCTGTGCAGTGTTGAGGTCCTGCTCTATGCATCGCGTTGACACTCCACACCGGTGGCCAAACCAGCTTGCCCCGGCAGCCGTTGCTGGAGTGGTTCAAGATGTGAATGTGGCCGTTTTATGACATCAACGTTGCAAGGTTCTTCGGGCTGGCTTGTGAGTCATGTTCTGTCGACCTGTCCTGCCACCAGCTCACACGCAACATGGACTGTACAGTATTGTACACACACACACACACAGAATCCTCCACACACAAGGAAACACCCTCCATAAAAGAGAAATGTCTCAGTGAGAGTCATACCGCAATCGGCAATTGGTACGATTTCCTGACCTCACATATAATGGGAAAGAGGAAAAAGGTTCAGGATATGGTGAAGGCTGCACTTAGGACTACTGCGAGACAGAAATAGAGAGTGGATGGAAAACAGTCAAAACTCCCATCTCCGGCTGAATTTTCCCCTGTAAGATGGGATCAAGAGCAAACCTCAGAGGAGGGAAAAACAAGGAGGAGAGGAATGCGTGCGTCAAGGATCTCTGTCACCACCTCGTATCATCAACCATTCACACGCCACTGTTTGAGAAATATGCTTCCATTTTAGTGGCTTCTTGGCAAAACAACAGACACAAAGACCTTTCGACTCCTTCATTTGAAAAATCTCTTTGTGGTTCCTGCAGTGGGAGTCACCTGCAGGGGAGTGGAGCCAGGATGCAACTTTGTTTTGCTATTGGCCAACATCAGTAGCCTTCACTAAGTTTTTACAATGTTGTTGCAATGTTTACAAAAAGACCTGGCTAATATAAATGTAATTTGATTGATTGACTGACTAGATGGCATTTGTTACATTCAACTACCTTCTCGGGGGAGGATTCTGGAGGAATATCTGAGTGTCCGTCTATGTGCGGTAGCTTTCGGGCTGTATTTTGAGTTTTGATCTGGCCAGTGCTCTCATCTGTTCAAAAAGTTTTATTGAATGATTGAACTGAAGCAAATTGAAAAGGTTACACTACTCTCAGAAGCTATCTCTGCTATTTTAACATCAGCCATTGACTAATATTGTCAGTGTCAGACGTCATTAGATACAGACCTAAGCCTGAACTGATAAGCCAACATCAGATGAATGAAATCTGTTGTTGACTTCAGCATGAGGAATCATTACCGAACTTGGTAACACTTTACTTGACACACGGCGTCATAACACGTTATGACACGGTCATAACCATGTCATAATATGTCATAACAGCTGGCATAACTTGTCATAACCTGTTATAATATGGTCATAACACTGTCATGACACATATATTTAGATCTGTTGTGACATATATTGCGTTATTTTATGGCTGGTTATGACACCTACATAAGAGTGTAAAAACCCATAACACCTACCACGGTAGTTATTTTATGGCTGGTTATGACACCTACCACAAAAGTCAAAACATACCATTACACCATAGCCTACGTTATATAACATATATTTTTTTAATTGACCATATTAAATTACCATTGTAATTGCGCACATATTGACATCAGACATGCACCTACCCCAATGCTCTGTTCCTGATGACTGGGATAAATGCAGGAGCAGATTTCAGGAACAGGACAAGACACCCTCTTTTTGACTGATGACTGATATAAGGGCATGTACTGTGCCTTCGGAAAGTATTCAGACCCCTTCACTTTTTCCACATTTTGTTACGTTACAGCCTTATTCTAAAATGGATGAAATTGTTTTTCCCCCTCATCAATCTACACACAATACCCCATAATGACAAAGCAAAAACAGGTTTTTAGAAATGTTTGCAGAATTATGTAAATATCACATTTACACAAGTATTCTGACCCTTTACTCAGTACTTTGTTGAAGCACCTTTGGCAGCCTTGAGTCTTTTTGTGTATGACGCTACAAGCTTGGCACATCTGTATTTGGGTAGTTTCTCCCATTCTTCTCTGCAGATCCTCTCAAGCTCTGTCAGGTTGGATGGGGAGCGTTGCTGCACAGCTATTTTCAGGTCTCTCCAGAGATGTTAAATCGGGTTCAAGTCCGGGCTCTGGCTGGGCCACTGAAGGACATTCAGAGACTTGTCCCGAAGCCACTCCTGCATTGTCTTGGCTGTGTGTTTAGGGTCGTTGTCCTGTTGGAAGGTGAACCTTTGCCCCAGTCTGAGATCCTGAGCGCTCTGGAACAGGTTTTCATCAAGGATCTCTCTGTACTTTGTTCTGTTCATCTTTCCCTCGATCCTGACTAGTCTCCCAGTCCCTGCCGCTGAAAAACATCCCCACAGCCTGATGCTGCCACCACCATTCTTCAACGTAGGGTTGGTGCCAGGTTTCCTCCAGACGTGACGCTTGGCATTCAGGCCAAAGAGGTCAATCTTGGTTTCATCAGACCAGAGAATCTTGTTTCTCATGGTCTGAGAGTCCTTTAGGTGCCTTTTGGCAAACTCCAAGCGGGCTGTCATGTGCCTTTTACTGAGGAGTGGCTTCCGTCTGGCCACTCTACCATAAAGGCCACAGAGGAACTTGGAGCTCTGTCAGAGTGACCATCGGGTTCTTGGTCACCTCCCTGACCAAGGCCCTTCTCCCCCGATTGCTCAGTTTGCCAAGTAGTAAGGTCCTGCCAGCCAGGTAGGTTGGTCCATCCGGCCAGGTAGGTAGGTCCGGCCGGCCAGGTAGGTAGGCTGACAATGTATTTCCAGGAGATGAGCAGTACCAACAAATCTTCTGGAAGAGGTCCAAACAGTTGGTGGTTAAGGTCTACAAGCCCTACACCACTTCCGGCAAGTCTTATCCAGCTGGCCGTACACTGCAGACGGGACAAGACCATTTGCCACAAGCACTCTGCTTCCACAGCCCACCATTGCCAGTGAACCTATGCCGGATAAAGCACCCAAATATGTATATCAATCTTTTTTTTAATCATTCCTCAATATATGTCTGCCTTTATGGATTCACATAATATATTTATATAAGCAGTACAGGGCTCTGTTGCATCAAACAGATGTTAGACATTCAGATATATCCAAAGAATGTTTATTTGTCCAAATCTAAGATACAGGGGAGTGTACAATATTTAATGCTAACTCAAAAAGAACTGGGTATTCAACAAGTATGTTGTATGGTAAAAGTAACATACAAAAAAATACAGTATAAACTGTGTAGTACAGTTCAGTGTGTCTCAGGTGTAGTAAAGTGCAGAGAATTGTAGCTACAGATTGTTACAACAGATAATGTGATTTAACCAATGATTTTTGATATCCATTACTGGGAGTTACAGGATAGGTACTGTTTGGTGAAGCACAGAGAATGTTCAACCAACCTTAGCTTGCCGATGCTGTCTTCGTCCTCGATTAGTGGAAACAGGAGTCTCATAAAATGTCTGGTGTCTGTCATCATGACATGCGGCACTTTGGGGTGGACACTCACCTGTCTCGATCAATGAGAGAAGACTTGAAATAGATACGATGACGAGGTACACTGTTCGATTACTTCATGGAGCAAATTTGATTTATTTTAATAACAGAGTATTTTCTCAATTCAAAAGGTGCTACACCAAAAGTTGCTATCCTGTAACTCCCAGTAATGGATACCAAAAATATTTGGTTAAATCACATTATCTGGTGTAACAATCTGTAGCTAAGAGAACTGGTGATCAGCATATGATGGAGAGGGGGTCATCATAAAATTGCCATTCCAAAAGAAACAGTAAGTTCAGGGAACACTTGTACAGCAGTGGGAGGAGTTCTGTCATGATCAAACTGCCATTCAGCTCCTCTTGAGTCATCTTCTGCTTGAAATTCAACATAATATCCACTCCATCGAGAGGGATACAGTTCACAGGATACAGTTCTACTACAATGACATACGCAGGTAAAGGAATTATGTTTCTCTCTAAGAATCCACGCCAGAAAGAAGCCCAGGCACCACACAGTATTGTCTGTAAGACAAAATAAGATAATAAATTATACTCAATTGCACAGTTTGAATGACAGTTTAACTGTGCCAGCATAACACCATTAGGGTAGACTAGTTGAACATGGATATATGTGCATAGGCACAGATATTACATTTAGAATTGCTGTATTATTGTTTCGGTAACACTTTGATTGACACGGTCATAACCATGTTATAATATGTAATAACAGCTGACATAACTTGTCATAACCTGTCATAATATGGTCATAACACTGTCATTTCACCTGTTGTGACATATATTGCATTATTTTATGGCTGGTTGTGACATCTACATAAGAGTCTCAAAACCCACATTTATTCAAATTAGTTTTTTCCTTGCCAAAAAGTTTCCTTCTGTTTGAAAGTTTGTTTCTTAAATCCTTTGTTGTTGTAATGAATTCTTTACAGACATGTTTTTTTCTATCATATTTTAAATAACTTTCATGAAGCATTAAGACCATCCTGTGTCACTTTACTTGGACTAAGACAATACACTTTATGACACTGTCAAGAAGCATTATGACCATCATAATCATATAAGACAGATATGCCGATCACGTACCTGCCCTTATGTCAGTCATCAGTCAAAAAGAGGGTGTCTTGTCCTGTTCCTGAAATCTGCTCCTGCATTCATCCCAGTCATCAGCAACAGAGCATTGGGGTAGGTGCATGTCTGACATCAATGTGTGTGCAATTACAATGGTCATTTAATTGTATATAATATAATATAAACATACTGTTGACTCGTAGGCTGTGGTGTAATGGAATGTTTTGCTGTGTGTGGTAGGTTTTGTGGTAGGTTTTGTGGGTTTTGACACTCTTATGTAGGTGTCATAACCAGCCATAAAATAACTCAATATATGTCACAACAGATCTAAATATATGTGTCATGACAGTGTTATGACCATATTATAACAGGTTATGACAAGTTATGTCAGCTGTTATGACATATTATGACATGGTTATGACCGTGTCATAGCGTATTATGATGCTGGGTGTCAAGCAAAGTGTTACCATGAACTTTAATACCCACTGTACTCCGATGGTCAAGCTGGTAAAAGTGGAAGCAGGGAGGAAATGCATGACATGCCTTATCAGAAATCAGCAATTCATATGACGCTTACTGCTGCACTCGAGTAAACGAGAGAGAGCGAGAGAGAGAGAGAGAGAGAGAGAGAGAGAGAGAGAGAGAGAGACAGACAGACAGACAGACAGACAGACAGACAGAGAGAGAGAGAGAGAGTCAGTTTATTCTCTCATTAAGGGGATATCAGTTCAGTGGCCAAACAGGAAGCTTGGCGGTGGAAAGAGCCGTTTACAAATCAGAGGCCCTGGCACTAGCATCCCTTACACACACTCACATGTCAATGCACACACACAGGCATGTACACATGTCCACGCACGTGTCCATGCACACACACAGACATACATACACACACACAGTTCCAAACACACGCCCATCCCTAATGTCTTATGACATCTAGCTGACAGTAATCACGGTGCGTCTTCCTGTTTTCATTGTTAGGAGTGAAAACAGCATTTTTGAAGACACTCTCAGCTAGAAACCACCACAGAGTGAAGCCAAAAGAGACAAAAAGAATGCTGCCGACCATCACACCTTCCAATCACACAAACTGGGCTACATCGAGCCAGATGTAATGGGTTGTTCTGAGAGTGGATGTTTGGACGTATTTTGTGGCAGACGTGTACGTCATGTTCTATCTCAGAATGTGTGTGTGTGTTTCTCTGTCATCACTATGGGTGAAGTCAGAGGAGAATGAGACTAAGGCTGCGTTTACACAGCCAGCCCAATTCTGATCGTTTTTTCACCAATTGGTCTTTGACCAATCAGATAAGCTCTGAAAAAAATCTGATGTGAAAAAAATCTGATGTGATTGGTCAAAAGACAGATTTATTGGAAAAAATATCAGAATTGGGCTGCCTGTGTAAACGCAGCCTAAGATGAAGTACGCAGACACAAATGTTCTACACACATTTCAACATACAACACAGTGACAAGTGTGTAAGGGACTGCAACACTGCAAGGTAAACATGTATTGCAGGCCAAATAAATGTTTGAGTTTGAACCCAGTTGCCCTGAACAAGCTCTGCTGAGTCTGAGAAAGAACATGCTTAGACTTCGCTATGGAAAAGATCACGATAACAACATTAATGCAGAGGACAACGATCAAATATTTCCAAATCAAAATATTTACCCTGATTCACATTTTCCATTCACCTCTCCATTCTCCTCATAACATAACATGTTGAACATTAGTTCAGATGAATATCAAATTAAACAGATTTAAAGCATCTGTGCAGAGAACCTGCAATGGAAAATATGGACCAACCATCTTTATGAATGGTGTGGTGTTTATACATGTATACAAATACACACACACACACACACTCATATCACTTTTTATGACAAACAACTGCAGAAAATTGGACACATGAGAATTCCAATACCCCCTATTCATTAAGCTCTTTAAATTCCACACATTGTTAAAGGGGTTACTTCCTGTAATTTAACCTATCAGAAGGACGCTATAGCCTCATATTTCTCAGGGCACCTGTTGTGTCGTGACACCAGAACTTGCTATCCGATAGCCATGGCTGTCTGAATGTTACTGATAGGCACTTTAGCCTAATGGGCCGTTCTAAGTGTATCAATCTGTGGTTTGAAAATAGTGTCAACTCTTATTGGTGGTGATTAAAGTTGAGTGTTTCTCCTTGAATTGATGGGGAATACAGAGGTTCAATGGATGCAATGAGGAGGGTTGGATTACAAAAACTGCTCCTAGTAAAAATAGTAATCTGACATGTTGTCTATGGTGATGGAACAGGTGTACTTTGGACTGTATTTCATCACTGTCACGCCCTGACCTACAGAACTCTAGTTAGTTTGGTCAGGGTGTGCATGTTGAGTTCTATGTGGTGGTAGATCTATGTGTAGATCTATGTTTTGTATGTCTATGTTTGGCCGGGTGTGATTCCCAATCAGAGGCAGCTGTCGCTCGTTGTCTCTGATTGGGGATCATACTTAGGCACCCTGTTTTCCTGCCTGGGTTGGGGGATCTTGTTTGTGTTTCGGTGTGTTTGGCTTGTTTGTGTATAGCCTGCCGACGTCACGGTTTGTTGCCGTTTGTTGTTTTGTATGTTTATTCAGTTAAATAAACATGTACAGTGGGGAAAAAAACTATTTAGTCAGCCACCAATTGTGCAAGTTCTCCCACTTAAAAAGATGAGAGAGGCCTGTAATTTTCATCAAAGGTACACGTCAACTATGACAGACAAATTGAGAATTTTTTTCTCCAGAAAATCACATTGTAGGATTTTTTATGAATTTATTTGCAAATTATGGTGGAAAATAAGTATTTGGTCACCTACAAACAAGCAAGATTTCTGGCTCTCACAGACCTGTAACTTCTTCTTTAAGAGGCTCCTCTGTCCTCCACTCGTTACCTGTATTAATAGCACCTGTTTGAACTTGTTATCAGTATAAAAGACACCTGTCCACAACCTCAAACAGTCACACTCCAAACTCCACTATGGCCAAGACCAAAGAGCTGTCAAAGGACACCAGAAACAAAATTGTAGACCTGCACCAGGCTGGGAAGACTGAATGTGCAATAGGTAAGCAGCTTGGTTTGAAGAAATCAACTGTGGGAGCAATTATTAGGAAATGGAAGACATACAAGACCACTGATAATCTCCCTCGATCTGGGGCTCCACACAAGATCTCACCCCGTGGGGTCAAAATGATCACAAGAACAGTGAGCAAAAATCCCAGAACCACACGGGGGGACCTAGTGAATGACCTGCAGAGAGCTGGGACCAAAGTAACAAAGCCTACCATCAGTAACACACTACGCCGCCAGGGACTCTAATCCTGCAGTGCCAGATGTGTCCCGCTGCTTAAGCCATTACATGTCCAGGCCCGTCTGAAGTTTGCTAGATTGCATTTGGATGATCCAGAAGAGGATTGGGAGAATGTCATATGGTCAGATGAAACCAAAATAGAACTTTTTGGTAAAAACTCAACTCGTCGTGTTTGGAGGACAAAGAATGCTGAGTTGCATCCAAACAACACCATACCTACTGTGAAGCATGGGGGTGGAAACATCATGCTTTGGGGCTGTTTTTCTGCAAAGGGACCAGGACGACTGATCCGTGTAAAGGAAAGAATGAATGGGGCCATGTATCGTGAGATTTTGAGTGAAAACCTCCTTCCATCAGCAAGGGCATTGAAGATGAAACGTGGCTGGGTCTTTCAGCATGACAATGATCCCAAACACACCGCCCGGGCAACGAAGGAGTGGCTTCGTAAGAAGCATTTCAAGGTCCTGGAGTGGCCTAGCCAGTCTCCAGATCTCAACCCCATAGAAAATCTTTGGAGGGAGTTGAAAGTCCGTGTTGCCCAGCGACAGCCCCAAAACATCACTGCTCTAGAGGAGATCTGCATGGAGGAATGGGCCAAAATACCAGCAACAGTGTGTGAAAACGTTTGACCTGTGTCTTTGCCAACAAAGGGTATATAACAAAGTATTGAGAAACTTTTGTTATTGACCAAATACTTATTTTCCACCATAATTTGCAAATAAATTCATAAAAAATCCTACAATGTGATTTTCTGGATTTTTTTCCCTCATTTTGTCTGTCATAGTTGACATGTACCCATGATGAAAAATACAGGCCTCTCTCATCTTTTTAAGTGGGAGAACTTGCACAATTGGTGGCTGACTAAATACTTTTTTATAAATACTTTTTTTCCCCACTGTATGCATTTCACGCTGCGCCTTGGTCTGACCCGTTCATCAACGAACGTGACAATCATGACTTGGAAAATGACTCTGACATTTTGACTCTGTATAATGATTTTTTTATATAAAGAAAAATATCCATCCTCAGACGGATAATACAGTTATATTCTATTCTAACTATTTAACTTTATTTTACCAAGAAAGTTGAAAGGGAAAACTTTCTGAATTGGGATGAATTCATTTGTAAAGGGAAAGTTTAGTAACTAAAACAAATTAAGATTGAGTTAGGGTTACTGTCCTTGGATTTGCTTTTCTTTCATGGAAGAAAATTCCCGAGTGGCGCAGTGGTCTAAGGCACTGCATCGCAGTTCTAGCTGTGCCACTAGAGATCCTGGTTCGAGTCCAGGCTCTGTCGCAGCCGGCCGCGACTGGGAGACCCATGGGCGGCGCACAATTGGTCCAAGGTAGGGGAGGGTTTGGCCGGCAGGGATGTGGGTTCGTTTCCCACGGGGGGCCAGTATGAAAAAAACAAAAAAAACATGTATGCATTCACTAACTGTAAGTCGCTCTGGATAAGAGCGTCTGCTAACTGACAAAAAAAGAAAAATAACTATTCAGATAGGAACCTACACACAGGATTTGACAGTCATAACTCAGGGATTTCAGTCATGCATTTAGCTCTAATTAAAAAAGTTATTTGACTACGATATGATTATAAATGAAGATCAACAAAGCCTCAATTAGGAGCTTGATTTGTCTAAGACAAATCCAAACAGTCCAAACAATCACAACAAAGCCTTTTACGCAGACTCATTTTTCATATTCATGTCAACATTAAAGGTAGGCTGTGGCACCTAGGTTTGGTTAAACTAACACCCTAGTCTTATCAGGTCCATAAAGGGAGGCTTTTTATTGGTGTGGAATGTAAACGTTCTGGATATGTTGTGTTAAAGTTCTGGATATTATTCAGACTGTTTTGCTTTGATATTACTAATTTGAGTTCAGACTATAACTAATTTGGGTTCAGACTATTTCTAATTTGGGTTTAAACTATTTCTGTGAGGGAGTGGCTCAAGCTGTGTGGTTACGATTGTGATTTTCCTCTTTCCTGTCTGATGCTTATCTAGCGGGGATGAAAAAGCAGCAGTCTAGGACAAATAGCTAAAGTACACATGGGGAAATGACCATTAGTCACTTTGGATGGGTTAAAAGAGAGGGGAAATCCTTAAAATAGGCTATTCCCAATTGCAATTAAAAGGGATTTTAAACATAAATGGGAATGTACAGTACTATGCTTAGTTGTGTAAGGTTCTATTCCACCTTCCATTTTGTTTGATTTCCTTATGTATTAAAGTTTTGGGCCTGTATTCAAAAAGCGTTTTAGCATATGAGTGCTGATCTAGGAACAGATTAGCCTTTTAAATTATAATGAACAAGAGGTTGGACCTGATCCTCGATCAGCACTCCAACTCAGCCTGAGACACTTTGCGAATATGGGCCCTGAAGCCGTAAATACATGTCTGACCTCTCTCTGGCTTACTGAGGTTTGGTCTTTATGCAGGTGCATAATTTTTCTTTATATGTCTTATAATAGTATACTTGTCTTTAATAATGCAATGCCTATGGATCCATTGACGCTTTTGCACTACGCCCTCTTTGGGTGAATGTGTGCAGTTACAGTACTGACTGTTTAAGAAGAGGCAGCAGCACCTAAAGGGCCTTATGTATGATTAAAGATAGACTCAGCAAAATGACACCACGAGTAGCACCGCAGATATTGCGATGAGCGAGATGCAAGACTTCGCTCTCACACAGTCGCACACAGTATCTGCGCATTTGCACAGGTTTGCTTCAAGCTGTTACAGCTTGGTAGGTACAGGACCAAAACTGTGGAGAAGTCTACCCTCGTTCTTAGTTATTGCGGAAATTGACCCACTATGCTGTTTACATCATATCACTGAGTGTACCTTTAAGGGGGAGAGTTTGGTGAAGGACAAATGACTCTACACCAATAGACATTATGAACAATTAATGGTATACCTTTGGGCAAAACCAAAACAATGTGTTTCAAAGATATGGAGTGCTTCTAATTACCTGTCTAAAATGGTTGTCAGTCAGTGGTTTAAACAGAAGAAACCAGAGTAAGGTGAGTGAATCAATGTAACAGATTTTCGAATTGTGTTTAACAAGTGAAAAATAAAAGAGGTAAAAATATCACACACATGGTATTAATGTGCAAATGTGGAATTTTTTATGTGCAAATACAAATACTTGCAGATGAGGAAAACAATGTATTTTTTGACTATGGAAACATCTGCAAATTGTATTGTGGACAGACTCCATGACCGTACCACATTCTACAGTCTGTTACCAGTAAAATGACAAAGAAGAAAGAAAGAAAGAAAGAAAGAAAGAAAGAAAGAAAGAAAGAAAGAAAGAAAGAAAGAAAGAAAGAAAGAAAGAAAGAAAGAAAGAAAGAAAGAAAGAAAGAAAGAAAGAAAGAAAGAAAGAAAGAGAAAAAAGTATTGTTTCGCCTTATAACGAGAATGGAGACTTAAAGAGCAGACTGAATATTCATTAGTCCTGCAGGATGTAATTAGATCAGTGGGTGTAAACACCAGTAATATGTTTTTTTCACCCTGGGCTGTTTATGTTCAGAGCAGGAATTTGTATTTTTTCCCCTTTCACTAATCCCTTAATCACATTTGCTTGTATGGATAAAGACCCCCCTCAGTCCCTATGGGGTTGTAGCCTATATAGTCGGGCCTGGTTGCTACATTCATTTCCTTACGTCCTGAATGTAGGCTTAGTTATTAAATATAATCCATATAGTTTCATTAGGGGGGCTAGACCAGTGGTTCCCAACTCCAGTCCTTCAGTACCCTCAACAGCACACATTTTTATTGTAGCCCCAGACAAGCACACCTGATTCAACTTGTCAACTAATTATCAAGCCCTCAATGAGTTGAATCAGGTATATTTGTCTGGGGTTACAACAAAAATGTAGGCTGTTGGGGGTACTCGACTGGAGTTGGGAAACATTGGGTTAGACTCCTGGGCACTCTTGCCCAGGAAATACCCGCTTAAGCCTACTTAAGTTTCCACTTTTCTGCAGAGACATTAACAGAGTATGTATTTGGGAGAAAGGAAACCTTCCCACCGTTTTGACTCTCACCACTCCTGGCGTATCATACGATAAAAAACACATGTCTGGTGGAGCCTAGAGGTCTACATATCCATGTCTGGTGGAGCCTAGAGGTCTACATATCCATGTCTGGTGGAGCCTAGAGGTCTACATATCCATGTCTGGAGGAGCCTAGAGGTCTACATATCCATGTCTGGTGGAGCCTAGAGGTCTACATATCCATGTCTGGTGGAGCCTAGAGGTCTACATATCCATGTCTGGTGGAGCCTAGAGGTCTACATATCCATGTCTGGTGGAGCCTAGAGGTCTACATATCCATGTCTGGTGGAGCCTAGAGGTCTACATATCCATGTCTGGAGGAGCCTAGAGGTCTACATATCCATGTCTGGTGGAGCCTAGAGGTCTACATATCCATGTCTGGTGGAGCCTAGAGGTCTACATATCCATGTCTGGTGGAGCCTAGAGGTCTACATATCCATGTCTGGTGGAGCCTAGAGGTCTACATATCCATGTCTGGTGGAGCCTAGAGGTCTACATACCCATGTCTGGAGGAGCCTAGAGGTCTACATATCCATGTCTGGAGGAGCCTAGAGGTCTACATATCCATGTCTGGTGGAGCCTAGAGGTCTACATATCCATGTCTGGAGGAGCCTAGAGGTCTACATATCCATGTCTGGAGGAGCCTAGAGGTCTACATATCCATGTCTGGTGGAGCCTAGAGGTCTACATATCCATGTCTGGTGGAGCCTAGAGGTCTACATATCCATGTCTGGTGGAGCCTAGAGGTCTACATATCCATGTCTGGTGGAGCCTAGAGGTCTACATATCCATGTCTGGTGGAGCCTAGAGGTCTACATATCCATGTCTGGAGGAGCCTAGAGGTCTACATATCCATGTCTGGTGGAGCCTAGAGGTCTACATATCCATGTCTGGTGGAGCCTAGAGGTCTACATATCCATGTTTTTTCAAGGATGGTGTCTCTTCCTCTCTTCCTTCCACCCCAAAACCAGGGGCTGTGTCCCATTTGCATATGTCACATGGCTCCAACAGGGAATGATGGGAAAGAGGAAGCATCTCCCCATCAACTAGGGGCAACGAAAACAAAACAAGGCTAAAGGTTAAACCGTAAAGGTTCTGTTGTGGTTGGGGGGGTTTGGGGGGGTCAGGGTGGGTTCATGTTCAGGATCATGGTCAATGGATGCAAGGGTTAGAAACCTGCGGTCTCTCTCTCTAACCCTAACCCTCTCCGGTGGGTGTTACGGTCCTTACAGTCTCCCCTCCGTCTCGTGCCATCTGTTTTCCCTCTCTTTCTTCCCTCTCTCTTTCCTGGGCTGTGGTGGATTTACACGCACAGAGTTCTGACAGGAGGACAGGCCCGGGCCCAGCTGGTGCCCAGTGGGGCCTCGCCATTTGCAGCACAATATTCAAACCCGATGCTCGCCTGGATGAATCATATACAACAACAACACCTCACAATATTGATCCTCCTCCTCGCTGTAGGGTGTTCCTACAGTTCATTAATCATCACCTCTCTATCTATCCATCTACCACTCTTTCTCTCTCCCCCTCTCCCTCCCTCCCTCTCTCCCTCCCTCTCTCTATTTCTTTCCCTTTTCTCCCTATCCATCTGTCACTCTCCCTCTCTCTCTCTAGGGATCCCCCTCTCTCTCGTAGCTCCACAGGCGCCACTGTATAACCAATTAATCAATATTATGCATAAACATACAGTAAAACAGGATAATTTAATATAGTGGTTCCATTTACATTGAGCAGAATCAACACTCTAGACTTTTGAACACACTTCACCATTAAAGGGGGTTTGCAGGGGGCCAGACAACAACAGAGTGGGGCTTTGTCTGTTGTGGGGATAAGCCATAACTGTCATTAGTTAGAAGTCAGCCATAAATGCATGCTATTGCTTAGGCTATATATAAATCACATATATAGGCTATATTTGCTTAAACATATTCAATATAACTCATAGTCAATCATTTTAATAAAAAAATAACATTGGCATTGTATTTGACTGCATAGTGGACAAAAAAGCAATGCCTATTTTACAAACTGGCGGCTATGGTATCTTTATATGACAATGGGCTGGTTTATTTAGGCAGGCTAGTGCACTGAATATATGATTTATGAGGCAAGAGTGCGAAGCACTGTTAAATAAATAGCCTTTCCTAGCACCTATCACCTCTCTCATTGCTACGAGCTCAAACATTGAGAGCGGAGGAGGGGCTTTGCACATGCTCACCATCTCTAAAACCACACGCGGCTCCTACCAGTGAGTATCTGTGACGCGGATGAGGATGCACGAACAGAGGACAGCAAAACAGCGAAATGCACTCAGCTGTGCGCTAACCACGAGGCATGCCGCCCTAGTTTCGTCTCAAAATATCTCTGACCCGATACAGCGCTAAATAGGTTAAAAGGAAAATGGCCTGCATAGCGCAAACTTTCAGACACTTTGCTTGTACAAGGGATTGGGGCTCTTTCTGTTACCGAGCGGCCAAATGAGGAGAGGAGACAATACAGAAACGGAAATTCGCATCTAGTATTTTTCTTGACTTTTCTTTTCCCTATACTCTTTTTAAGAAATGATTACAGAGTTGGTGTGTAGCGCCGTGGCATTTGTCCTCTATCTCAACACACTGAACGCGGATTTCTGCTACGATGACAGGTATGTCCTCCGGTAGAGCCATACCTATGACAACATCATCAGCTCCACTTGTCTGTCATCTTTACCGCCTCAACCCTCGGGTACAAGCAGTTTGCCTGTTCTATTATCTATTCATGCTTATTTGTGTTATTCCATGAGAGCATTAGAGATAGAGAGTCATGGTTCTCTCCCCTCAGAAAATGTCACTTTGTTTAATGTAAATGCGATCCTACTTTGTTTAATGCAAATGCTTTCTCCTGTTGCATTGAATAAACAAGCTATCCAAATAGGCGATAGAGGGGTTACTTGGTATTCCATTGTTAAAATCAATATACTGTCGCCTACAATGACGCATGAAGTGACACAATAACAACAACGGGGATATGTAGGCTATGACTATAAGTTCATTGTTATACATGCATGGTTCCTTCCTTTCTCTGATGTCGGAGTAACCGGGACATGCAGCCTCTGTCATACCGTGACACGGAGTGATGAAACGGGGACGGGAGCTTCTTTGTGTTGACAGAGCGCATCACTGACAGGAGGAGAGGGATATCAACACGCTTCTAGCACGGTTGTAATAACGCGGCTCTCTGCGGGGAATTCATTTAATTTAAATGGAGAGACATGTTATTATTAGGATATATTTGTCGAGTGCAGCACGCTTGCATGGCTAAACATGTTAACACAATCCTGGAGTAGTTTATGCTTTCCAGGGCTCATTGGAACGCAGCTATCCAGAAAGCAAGTGGAGAGAGCAATTCATTCGGATTGCAGAACGTTTGAGACTCCAATTTGGACATCCGTACATAATTGAGTGTAGGGTCAAATAGTCCAACTTTAGTTTTAGGCATTGGGGATTGTGATGAGAAATTACAACTACAATAATAATTCTCAGAATTGTAATTAGGCTGAAAAAAGTATTGAAGCATATTGTTTTTTATTTTATTTTAAATTTTACCTTTATTTAACTAGGCAAGTCAGTTAAAAACAAAATATTATTTACAATGATGGCCTACACCGGCCAAACCCGGACGACGCTGGGCCAATTGTACGCCGCCCTATGGGACTCCCAATCACAGCCGGTTGTGAAACAGCCTGGAATCGAACCAGGGGGTCTGTAGTGACGCCTGAAGCACTGAGACCGCTGCGCCACTCGGGAGCCCATATACTGTACTTTAGGATGAGCATGCCTTCAATGACACACTAGTCTAATTTTTTCTCACTGTTTCTTGATTAAATCAATGTATCTTTTTGGCTCATCATGGGACCCCTGCTACTGGGTGAACTAAAAGCAGCAAGACTCCTACAGATGTAGGATCTTAATTTGATCACCCTGTTGTTGCAGGAAATGTCCTGCATGGTCCAAGCACACCTGTATTCAAGGTTTATAAAGGCTTGTACAGTTTGTAATTTCCACTTTAAAATGTCAGACTTGATTTGCCCTAACTAAACATTTATAAATCCCTACAAAAATGTCCAATAATTATAATCCACACAATAATTCACATTTCCTGTTGCTGCAGGATTATTTTCCTGCTGTGAGAAACTGGTCAAATTAAGGTCTGACATATGTATATGAGCATAAATTAGGAGGGCTCCGGGAATTCAGTGTAAAATCTCCAGAACAAATCAATTTCTCTCTGTTACAGCTCACACAGATAAGTCATTGTTCCAAGTTCATAGACATCATACCAACAGGCTGGGTCCCTGGCCGGGGACTCCCCACTAGAGAATTAGGAGCAGTTGGGGGCTCTGGTTAGTTTTACTAACATCTCCTTGGGGTCACAGACCCTTCACTGGTTGTCAGCACTGCTCGTTGAACCCTATGCGTAGCGGGTTGCACGGCCTACTCTGTTACAGTAATGGAGTATCCCTGTGTGTGTGTGCGTGTGTGTGTGTCTCATGTGCAGTGTGCAGATACTCACTGAGCAAAACCAAGACAAACATGTGGCATGAGACTCCTCAACCCAGAGATGACCGAGCTGTGTGTGTGTGTGTGTGTGTAAGACAGAAAGTGATTGAGTATGTGTGAATAAATGAGAGAGAAAAAGAGAGAATGTTTTGGGGGGGTAGTGCCTCTGTCTGTCTGTCTATTTGTCTGTATCTCTGTCTGGCTATTTGTCTGTCTGTCTGTCAGTCCAGTTACTCTCACATTGCCATACACTTTGACTATTTCCAGGATATGAGCGAATGTCTGTATGATTGCACAATTATGAATGTACAACTGAAGCCCTCTACTCTAACTGCTTTCTATTACAATGCCTGTATCTGACCATGCCACAGTGGAGTGAAGAAAGCTGTCATTGCCCTCTCATGAGTTCATGACTAGTGTCCTAGCCACAACTCCCAGTGCGTCCACTCAGTGTAAGTTCAGCGCTGGCGACCCTCTGTATCTATCAATGTCACTGTGATAATTTACACTCCCGGGGAGAGAGAGGGAGTGTGAAAGAGAGAGAGAGCCTGCATTCTAGCCCACTGCTCATGGACGGGGAAAGCTGAATACCAATCCATAGTCATCTATCAAACGGCTTCCTTCGTCAGAGGTCAAGAGTTGCATGCTCCCTGGTCTCTCTCCCAATGGTTAGTTGAGAGAGCTGCATTTGTGTTTGTTAGGACAGGGCTGAAAGCAAGCTGAGTCAAGCAAGCACATCTGTCAAGTCTGCATTTTTGAGAAGACAGTCTTTGAATGTCTGCTTTACGCTGTGCTGCTGTTCAATTCTGTACAGGAGCGTTCTGGAGGGCGAAGGGGAGGATGTGGAAATCACATGGCGGTTCTAGCTCACAGGGATGTTCTTGGTGTGTCTCTGTTATCTCAATCACGTCAAATGTTTTTCCTGGGCACAGGGCTGGCCCTGTGTGGGCCTATGTCAGCCAATGGTAATATCAATAAAAACCCATGTGTTTGAAATGACTGGAGTTTTACTGGCACGGGGGAAGAACGCGAGCCAATCATTCTTCTACAAGGGAAAATTTAGCTCAATTAGTATTGTGAGTATTCTGGTGTTCAGGAGCCAATCTGAATGGTTTCCCTCCAAACTAGATCAGGGACAGAACATAAAAAATACATTTGTATGGTGAGTTTTTGTTCTGTTTCCACTTATGAGGAAGGCCTGCCACTACAAGAAGGAGGCAGGGGATGTCTCAACAGGAGTAGATTGATACCTTGAGGGCTGAGGTTATAGATTAGGAAATTAATTTGTTGTGAACTCTGAACTCTCCCATGAAAGCGCTTGTAAAACGCATCATACTGTGGCACTTTCTGTATTTTGAAAGTTCTATATCTTGAAAACTTGATTGCTGACATGCAGCACATTTTGGGACTGTATCAACAGTGGACTAATTTAACAAATACCAAAATATAGTTTTTGAGTGGTATTTTCCTTTAACAAACGACATTGACAGTTGAGCTGCGTGGCATCACTAACAGACTGATTAAGTGATATGTGTCTGAGGAATACGATAGTAGAGGAATAGGATACAGTCCTATTGACACCAAAGGTGCAAGTACGAATTGTCCTCTATAGACAAATGAAGCATCTTCAGGAAGCATCCTGAAATGGAATGTCTAAGTGACTTTAAGTATTCCCAGTGATGTATCACCACACATCTGTGATCCCAATCGTGTCAGACCCCCCCTGTGTAACCCAGAAATGCATTGTAGGTCCTTGGGGACTTCCAACGAAAAAACATCCCCCACGCTTCTTTCAGAGGAGCAAAACAATTCAATATGTGGGGAGTCGGGTGATGGCTGGGAGTAGTTTGGTGTGGCTTAACTGTGACAGAAATGGCTTCCACATGCACATCCACATGCATTTGGAAATTCTGATCCATACTGTATGTTGGAAACCCTCTCGATCATTGCCTCATGACACTGCCCCTAATTGGTGTATGCTCCAATGAGTTCAAATCAAATCAAATCAAATTGTATTTGTCACTTGCACCGAATACAACAGGTGAAGACCTTACAGTGAAATGCTTACTTACAAGCCCTTAACCAACAATGCAGTTTTAAGAAAGAATACCTTAAAAAATAAGAAATAAAAGTAACAAATAATTAAAGAGCAGCAGTAAAATAACAGTAGCGAGGCTATATACAGGGGGTACCGGTACAGAGTCAATATGCGGGGGCACCGGTTAGTCGAGGTAATTGAGGTAATATGTACATGTAGGTAGAGTGATTCAAGTGGGGGGGTGGGGGGGTGCAATGCAAATAGTCTGGGTAGCCATTTGATTAGATGTTCAGGAGTCTTATGGCTTGGGGGTAGAAGCTGTTTAGAAGACTCTTGGACCTAGACTTGGCGCTCCGGTACCGCTTGCCGTGCGGTAGCAGAGAGAACAGACTATGACTAGGGTGGCTGGAGTCTTTGACAATTTCTAGGGCCTTCCTCTGACACCGCCTGGTATAGAAGTCCTGGATGGCAGGAACCTTGGCCCCAGTAATGTACTGGGCCGTACGCACTACCCTCTGTAGTGCCTTGCGGTCGGAGGCCGAGCAGTTGCCATACCAGGCAGTGATGCAACCAGTCAGGATGCTCTCAATGGTGCAGCTGGAGAACCTTTTGAGGATCTGAGGACCTATGCCAAATCTTTTCAGTCTCCTTAGGGGGAATAGGTTTTGTCGTGCCCTCTTCCACGACTGTCTTGGTGTGCTTGGACCATGTTAGTTTGTTGGTGATGTGGACACCAAGGACCTTGAAGCTCTCAACCTGCTCCACTACAGCCCCGTCGATGAGAATGGGGGCGTGCTCGGTCCTCTTTTTTTTCCTGTAGTCCACAATCATCTCCTTTGTCTTGATCACGTTGAGGGAGAGGTTGTTGTCCTGGCACCACACGGCCAGGTCTCTGACCTCCTCCCTATAGGCTGTCTCGTCGTTGTCGGTGATCAGGCCTACCACTGTTGTGTCATCGTCAAACTTAATGATGGTGTACGCTAAGTCAGCCTCAATGATTGATTGAAGCGCTGTCTCAGGGAACAACAGAGGCATCGATGGGCCACACGCTCAGTCATCTCCCAGCACAGTTGGGCTTTTAATTATGCAATTAAGGACTCAACATCTCTTACTATAGATCTCCTGGAATCAACGGGAGCTTTGTTGTGGAATCAACTCCAACACTAGGAAACTCCTACTCTCACTCCCTCTTAAAAGTGCCAACAGTCGCATTTACGTCCATTGTAGCCCGGTCAGGAAAGGAAGTGGTGTTTCGTGAGGGAATTGTTGTGTCAGTGGGTGAGATTTAATTTATCAGCAACATTCAAAAACACAAAGGGCAAGAGATGTTATTTTCATCAAAACGGGGATGTATGAATGAACTTGATATTCGCTCTGTGACTTTGTACAGTTGGACTACAGGGTTTGTAGTTAGAGTCGCTTTATTGTTGCTTTCTAAAGCAGGATACATTTGCCATAGATATGCCTCAATTGGTTGTTTGGACAATGCGTTCAAGAGCCTTAATGGCACTAACGGTCATGAGTGTGATGGTTGCAGCTGCCTATCGATTAATATGACAGTTGCAGCTTCCTATCGATGAATATGACAGTTGCAGCTTCCTATCGATGAATATGACAGTTGCAGCTTCCTATCGATGAATATGACCGTTGCAGCTGCCTATCGATGAGTGTGACCGTTGCAGCTGCCTATCGATGAGTGTGACCGTTGCAGCTGCCTATCGATGAGTGTGACCGTTGCAGCTGCCTATCGATGCGTGTGACCGTTGCAGCTGCCTATCGATGAGTGTGACCGTTGCAGCTGCCTATCGATGAGTGTGACCGTTGCAGCTGCCTATCGATGAGTGTGACCGTTGCAGCTGCCTATCGATGAGTGTGACCGTTGCAGCTGCCTATCGATGAGTGTGACCGTTGCAGCTGCCTATCGATGAGTGTGACCGTTGCAGCTGCCTATCGATGAGTGTGACCGTTGCAGCTGCCTATCGATGAGTGTGACCGTTGCAGCTGCCTATCGATGAGTGTGACCGTTGCAGCTGCCTATCGATGAGTGTGACCGTTGCAGCTGAATCTATGGTGTTGCTGCCTGATTATGCTATGAATTTCAAGAGCTTACGGCTTTTGCAAGGCCTTTCAAACTGCATGTTTTGTTCAGAAGTATTTTTTGGTGTGACAATATAATCACATGCCTGGTTTCTGCCTCAAAAGAAAAGAGATATGTGTTATGTTACTCCATAAACCACTAGTTGTTCATCTTTAGGAGAGGAGGGTTGTGTGAATGCTGCCGATAAAAGCCAAACAGCAAAATTCCCATTAGAGAAACCACAATTAATCCGCTAATATTACACTTAATGGCTTCACACTGTTCACAGCAATTAGCTGGTAAATTCAATACTTGTGTATAAGCTCATGTTCTTGCAGAAGGGGCACCTCTCACACCCAACACCATCTTTGAAGTGCCAGATCTGTGTGACGAGGTGTGAATGAAGGAGTCAGGCACAGGAGGTAAAATACCGAAGTCCAGAGTTTATTCCGTTTACATAAATCAAACACCCCAAGCGTCAACCGAAACTATTACAAGGGAAAACATCCACCTTGGCATAAACACAGTGAAGAGTAGCTCAACCGAGCTACACACTCTCACAACAAACAATCACTCACAAAGACAAGGGGAACAGAGGGAACAATTATACACATACTAATTAGGGGAATGAGCACCAGGTGTGTGTGATTGACAAGACAAGACATGACAAGTGGAGTGATGAGAATGGGATCGGCAGTAGCTAGTACTCCGGTGACGACGAACGCCGAAGCCTGCCCGAACCAGGAGGGGGGGCAGCCTCGGCGGAAGTCATGACAATCTGGTCTCAGTTAGAGATGATCTATGTTATGTGTATAACAGCGCCTCATCATTGTTGTCACCCTGGTAAAGTTTTGGTTCATTATAGAAAAATTATTCCCAGATTGAGTTTCTGTGCACCCAGTGGAGTGGTTGATAACCATTATTGAATACGGTCGACTTGACCTCGTTGAAACCATTATAACCGGACGCTTGGAGCTAATACTTTTTTGGAGTGATGAGTATTAGTTTAGTAAGTATTGGTTTAGTAAGTATTGGTTTAGTAAGTATTGGTTTAGGCGTATCAAAGGTACTTTATGAGTATTTAGTGAGTGAGAGGGAAAGTAAGTGAGCGTTGTTGTTAGTAGTTTGGCAACTGAGGGAGTAGGGAAGGGAGTGTTTACGATGGGTAATTTTAGATGGTTTGGAGGCAAGGGGACTTTCAACCACACCAGAATACTACGTCAGGGATGAAATGTTTTTTGGAGGAAAAGCAGGCAGGCCTGATAAAGTGTGGTTTTGGTGGTGAAAAACCGTCCAACTGTATGGATATGATGGTGACACGTTGCCATGGCTATAGCCATGCGGATGGATATAGTCAAAAAGGCTGGCTTCTAGCCTTAGGACACAAATGTCCTATCCCTGTGTTATAGAATTATAACACATGTTTTTTAATTAATTGCTTTTCAAAAAGTGTTTCTCATTGATGTCTGTGTATTTACACTCTGGGAGTTGGGGGCGGGGGGGACATTAAAACAATAGGGCAGGGAACAAAAAGGAGTTAGAAGTCTAGAAGCCTTGATTACTTGCAGATTTACACACGTAAGCTCGTTGTGGCCAGCTTTTCTGGGAAGTGTCAGCAAAGTCAGCAGATGTTTTTCAGGCTGAAACATTATGAAAGATAATTTCGGTGCTTAAACGCTTTGGATGAGTGTGGTAAAGGAGTGAATTAGAGTTTCTTCTCTGATTTACGAATTCCTGCAAAAGACAGATATTAGTGAATGGTAGATCAGTTTTATTTGAACAGGAGCTGTGCTACATTATTGATGCTGTTTGAGTAACGCTGCCGTAACACCTCAAGCCTCCCACTGTTGCAGTTACGTGAGGTAATTACTCATATCCAAAGAACACTTTGTCACAGCAAGGGAATCTTTCATGACTTGACTTTATGTGGGATGTGGTTGAAGGTGGACATAAGAAGGAGATGAAGAGAGTCCTTGCTGTTATATAAAACAGGCTTGGTGAAAGGAAGTTCTTCTGACAAGGCCTCCAGTATATTATGTTTGGTTTCAAACTTGGTCTATGTGAGATGTTGATGTTCATAAAGTTCACATCAGCCATGAAGTTCACAGCTGAAGATTCTCCCTCCCACACAAAGACATGGCTGCCTGCAGTAATACACCGGGTTATAGAGGTTATTCAGGGGATGGTTCGGGAGAGTGGATGGGTGGTTGTGGGATACATTATGTCTTCTCACTTTTAGGCCTTTGTAGTGATAGTATATATTATATATAAGAAGCCCTGAAGCATTGAATATTTAGATGAATCCTGACCTGAATATTAACAGGTTTGAAACTGCATACAGCTCCACAACCACATTCACTCCTATATTCCTATATCCCAAAGTTGTTTCTGATCTTTTATAAAGATTCTGGAGGATTCTTGTTAACAGTGGTCTAGTTTGTCCTATCTTGGTCTAGATGTTTTAGTTTGATCACACTATGGTTACTAAAACCCAACCACCACAAATTGGTCACCTTCTGTACATTGCATATCATGTACACAATGAATATAATGCACAGTAGGAGTTCAGAGCACCCTTTTCTCATGGGCTCCAGGCCAGGCACACATGGGGACGAGATGGGCTCGTTTATTTTGAGGAGGTCCCTCCTCATGTCATTAAACCCCAGTGGTGCGTGAGGATGGGCAAGGCCCCTGGTAACCCTTGGCTGGCCCTTATACCCGCAGGCCGCAGCAGATCCACCCGTCTGCCAAGACACGGCTGCGGGACCGCCATCCCACGACCTTCCCTATACACACAACCTACACATCTATGTTTACGTTCAACAGTGGTAACCATGGACAACCGGGCCCTGTGATTGTCAACAGCTCAACACCCGTGTAGCTCAGTTGGTAGAGCATGGCGCTTGCAATGCTAGGGTTGTGGTTTCGATTCCCACGGGGGACCAGTATGAAAGAAAATATGTTTATGCACTCACTAACTGTAAGTCGCTCTGGATAAGAGCGTCTGCTAAATGACGTAAATGTAAATGATTCCCTCCATGGTCAGTCATGTGACCAATATATTCCAATCAAAGTGGTTCCTGGTTTCACTTGAAGGCCAAAGGGTGAAACGTCCATAATTGGATATAAGTAGAGTAGATCCCTGTAGCCGAGCCAATCAAGTGTCTAGCTGATGCAGATGATGTCTGGTTAACCACAAACGTTACTCTTATCCTCTCCTAATAGATGCAAGCCATATACGGTAGAACTGCATGCAGAAGCCTGGGGTTGAATTTCTACCATGTAGCATTTAAGCTCTCCTGTAAGCAATGCTCCCTGTTCTGGTATTGCATTACACATTGGATCTGGCATCCACTTTCTCTCCTTTAATTACAAGGTGGACTTAAAATAAAAAACACACAGCATTGGGGCGTAATTTAACACGAGAACCGATCCAGAGACCACATGCCGGTCCTCGCAGTGCCCACGTTTCTCTAACCTTTGTAATCGATAGTCATTCTGTATCGTCTTTCAGAGACATTGGCTTTTTTTCTCGCCGAACGACCAGGCAGGACAGAAAATCAAACACTTTGTCTTTCCGGGCTTGACAAAGCTTCATATTACTCTGTCTCTCTACGTGTCAGATCCTGGGCTGAGTGGCGCAGTGAGCTGTGAGGAGGAGAGAGTGACAAACAAGCCCCCAGAGTCAATGTGTGACAGTATGTGGCCTTTTTTCGGTGGCATCGATGCTGTCATTAGTCTACGGTGCAAATGACAGGGTAGAGAGAGGGGACTCGGCGCTCGCCTCTGCGACCAGTGAATTTGGGAGGTTGATGGTGGGTAGTGTGGGTGTGGGATTAGGAGCAGCTGAAACAAATGCCTGCTGTTTGAGTCACGCTGCTCAATCACTGCGGAGGTAGAACTGCGGAGGTAGAAATTGCCCTTACATTGAGCACAGATCTAGGATCAGCTAAGCCTCTCCGAATTCAAGCATTAACAATTAAAGATGCGCTATGCAGAAATCGCTCCGCCATTTCCTGGTTGCTAAAATTCTAATAGTTTGCCTAATTTCAGTTTATTGTCTATTGTAGAGAATCTTTGTACCATCTAACCTGCTGTGAAATATATTGTCCATAACCAAAGATATTGTATTTTTAGTAGTTTGAAGCTGGTGTACAAAACTGAAAATAAAAGAGGCAAAAATGAACGTTAAGAACGGGAAGCATAGAAATAGTGCACATAGAACAGATATACCACTTCTTAGACTTGCTTTCAATGAGAATGACAGATCTATAACACACATTTCTATGTGAATTTGGTCGGGTCACCCATACGTAAAAAGTATGCACGCATGACTAAGTCGCTTTGGATAAAAGCGTCTGCTAAATGGCATATATTATTATTATTATTATTATTATTATTATTATTATACTGTATGTTATATTTAAGAGGGTCAATGCAAAACTCAGCCTTTTGTGAGGAGCCTAATGTACCATTTTCAGTAATTTGTCTCTGAAAACAGAGAGGAGTATCCTGTACCTACAGATCATTGAGGGAAGATTCTGCTTACGTGAGAGAGAAATATTTAGGCTACTCCTTGAACGGTGTGATACATGAAGATAAACTCAGTGGTTCTCAGCAAGGAGGGTATACAACGCTCACTTACAGTTATTCCTCATGTTCGAAAAGACACAGAGGTCATGGAGTGGAAAATAAATTCCTGCGAAAGACAGATATTAGTGAATGGTAGATCAGTTTTATTTGAACAGGAGCTGTACTGTATTATTGATGCTGTTTGAGTAACGCTGCTGTAACACCTCAAGCCTCCCACTGTTGCAGTTACGTGAGGTAATTACTCATATCCAAAGAAGCTCCAGCTCTGGATGTAAAAATACAAGAAGAGGCAAACCGAAAAGATTTAGGAAAATGTGAATGATTCATTCACGTTTCCAAGTAGCTTTTTATTTAGCCAAAAGAGTTAATGCAGCGAGGCATTTCATTCTATGTATACGCCTTCCAAGTGAACTCTGTTGATAACGGCTGTAGGTCATTATGCTTTCTAGAGCTCTATCTGCCTCTAATATCATTATAAGAAGGATAAAATGACCAGCAACGCACCACAGACTACAGAGTGCTGCGTAACGCTAAACCGCAATGTAATGAAAACTTTTATATATCGTTTTTTTCTTCCTCTAGGTATTTGGAGGGGATATGGGAGAATGGTGAAGCGCCCGTGCTTTAAACGACAGTCTAACGGTAGAACCAGCTGCTTTATAAAACCAATAGAGAAACCGATGGAGATTCATTAAGCCTGGTCCATGCACTGAACCTCGACCATACATGGCACCGGTCAGATCCAGTTCCACACTCGGTCAACTGAGCCCACCCTTCTCACCGCTCGTAAAATACACAAACATACTGTAATAAATGACTTTTTCAGGTCAGGAGAGAACTTGTTTTGGAATGCCTGGTGTGTGGGGAGAATCGGTTTGTGCACCTCGTTAAAACCAGAGAGGGTTGGACTAAGCGAGGTGGTGCTTTTGGGGGTCTGAGGGGGATCCAATGACGGCTTTATAGGACACCTGGGTACACATAGGTATCCTTACAGTGTGTAATGTATTGAAATGTAGAGAGGAGAGAGGGCTATACCCTCTATCAGTGAAGTGTGATGTGAGAGGAGAGAGGGCTGTAACTAGGGCTGTGGCAGTCAAAACATTTTGTCAGCCGGTGATTGTCAAGCAAATAACTGTCGGTCTCACAGTAATTGACCGTTAATTAACATAAACACATTTAGCATCTCCTGGCTTCCACACATAGCCTACAAGCCATTTACAAAAGTAGAATAAATCCATGTAATATAGCCTACACCTTCGCAATAAATCCATTATTTATTTTAGACAGGTCTAAAGAAGCATGAAATGAAGAAAATGTAGTCTATTTCAAAAGAAAATAATATCATACACTGAGTTGTCCTGAGTTGACATATTCTATTCTGTGTGAGAAATAAATATTCTCAACATAGTCTGGGACAGATGTGGGATGCTATAGATCCCAAATTAAAAACCTTTTTATGCAATGTGGCTGACGCAACAGATCAGAACGTTTAGCTTAAAATGTTGATAAACCCGAAACGTTTGACCCAAGTTAAACAATTTAAAGGCAATGCTACCAAATACTAATTGAGTGTATGTAAACTTCTGACACACTGGCAATGTGATGAAAGAAATAAAAGCTGAACTAAATCATTCTCTCTACTATTATTCTGACATTTCACATTCTTAAAATAAAGTGGGGATCCTAACTGACCTAAGACAGGGAATTTTTACTAGGATTAAATGTCAGGAATTGTGAAAAACTGAGTTTAAATGTATTTGGCTAAGGTGTATGTAAACTTCCGACTTCAACTGTATATATATTTCATCACATTCCCAGTGGATCAGAAGTTTACATACACTCAATTAGTATTTGGTAGCATTGCCTTTAAACTGTTTAACTTGGGTCAAACGTTTCGGGTAGCCACAATAAGTTGGGTGAATTTTGGCCCATTCCTCCTGACAGAGCTGGTGTAACTGAGTCAGGTTGGTAGGCCTCCTTGCTCACACACGCTTTTTCAGTTCTGCCCATAGGATTGAGGTCAGGGCTTTGTGATGGCCACTCCAATACCTTGATTTTGTTGTCCTTAAGCCATTTTGCCACAACTTTGGAAGTATGCTTGGAGTCATTGTCCATTTGGAAGACCCATTTGCGACCAAGCTTTAACTTCCTGAAAGATGTCTTGAGATGTTGCTTCAATATATCCACATAATTTTCCTTCCTCATGATGCCATCTATTTTGTGAAGTGCACCAGTCCCTCCTGCAGCAAAGCACCCCCACAGCATGATGCTGCGAACCCCCTGTCACGCCCTGGCCTTGAGAGGCCGGTTGTCTTTAGTTGGTTTGGTCAGGGCGTGAGAATCTATGTTAGAATTTCTATGTTTAGGATCTAGATGTGTATTTCTAGGTTTGGCCGGGTGTGATTCCCAATCAGAGGCAGCTGTCACTCGTTGTCTCTGATTGGGGATCATACTTAGGTAGCCATGTTGCCTACCTTAGTTGTGGGATCTTGTTTCTGTTTGGCTTGTTGTATGTATAGCCCATTAGAACTGCACGATTACGTTGTTTGTTATTTTGTCAAGTGTTTATTCGTTTAATAAACATGTACGCTTTTCACGCTGCACCGTGGTCCGACCTGTCTCTCAACGTTCGTGACAGAAGATCCCACCACAAAAGGACCAAGCGGCGTGCCGAGGCGGAGCGAATAGCTTTGTCACAGGTGGGCAAATGGTGGTCATGGGAGGAGATATTCGCTGGGAAAGGACCCTGGGCGAAGGTACAGGCCCTGGCAAGAGAGGATCAACGACAACGCCAACGGGACCAACCTCTGAGGAAGCCCGAGAGGCAACCCCAAGAACATTTTTTTTGGGGGGGGCTAGAGGGGTGGTCGGGGATCGAGAGAGAAGAGCCCCGACCACTGCACCCGGTGGGGTTCCAGTTGGAGTCCCTACGACCATGGGAACAGGAATGGGAACAGTTTTACACTGAGGAGTCAGAGGATGACGACGACGATGAGTTTCTGTTCCCTAACTCTTGGGGGCTCCCGGAGGAGTCCTCACTGGAGGAGGATTGGGCGCGGAGAGAGAAGGACTGGAACAGTCGTGGTTCTCCAACGCCAGTTCCAAGCCCGGTACGCCCCGTGCCTGCTCCTCGCACCAAGCCAGTGGTGCGTGTTCCCAGTCCGGCACGGTCCGTGCCTGCTCCTCGCACCAAGCCAGTGGTGCGTGTTCCCAGTCCGGTACGGCCCGTGCCTGCTCCTCGCACCAAGCCAGTGGTGCGTGTTCCCAGTCCGGTACGGCCCGTGCCTGCTCCTCGCACCAAACCAGTGTTGCGTGTCGCCAGTCCAGTACGGCCCGTACCTGCTCCCTGCACCAAACCAGTGGTGCGTGTCGCCAGCCCGGTACGCCCCGTACCTGCTCCCCGCACAAAACCAGTGGTGCACGTATCCAGTCCAGTACGGCCCGTACCTGCTCCCCGCACCAAACCAGTGGTGCGTGTGCCCAGTCCAGCTCCGGTCAGCAGCTCTACTCTGGAGCCAGAGCAGTCCGCTCCACCGGTGCCCAGTCCAGCTCCTCGCGCTCCACCCGAGCCAGAGCAGTCCGCTCCACCGGTGCCCAGTCCAGCTCCGGTCAGCGATACCGAGCCAGAGCAGTCCACTCCACCGGTTTCCAGTCCAGCTCTGGTCAGCGGTTACTGAGCCAGAGAATCGCTGGGGCAGTCAGCTCCGGTCAGCAGCTCTACTCTGGAGCCAGAGCAGTCCGCTCCACCGGTGCCCAGTCCAGCTCCGGTCAGCGGCTCCACTCCGGAGCCAGAGCAGTCCGCTCCACCGGTGCCCAGTCCAGCTCCGGTCAGCGGATCCATTCCGGAGCCAGAGCAGTCCACTCCACCGGTTTCCAGTCCAGCTCTGGTCAGCGGTTCCACTCCGGAGCCAGAGCAATCCGCTCCACCGGGGGCCAGTTCAGCTCCGGTCAGCGGCTCCACTTCAGACCCAGAAGTCAGCCCCTCTCCAGGGTCAGGGCCTCCCACACCAGGGTCCTGACAGGGCTTGGTGCATCGTGGGAGGATTGCCGATCCAGGCCCAGACGTCAGCCCCTCTCCAGGTTCGGGGTCTTCCACACCAGGGTCCAGACAGGGCTTGGTGCATTGTGGGAGGAAGGAGAGGGGAAGCATCACGCCGAGGTCCAGACAAGACCAGGGGCGCAACGGGGAGGCAGAGAGAGAGAGGTCGTCACGCCCAGAGCCGGATCCGCCTCCGAGGCTGAAAGCCCACCCGGACCCTCCCCTGTCATGTCAGGTTTGTGCGGCCGGAGTCCGCACCTTGGGGGGGGGTACTGTCACGCCCTGACCTATAGAACTCTAGTTTGTTGAGTCAGGGTGTGGAAATCTATGTTAGAAATTCTATGTTTATGTTCTAGTTTTCTATTTCTATGTCTGGCCGGGTATGATCCCCAATCAGAGGCAGCTGTCGCTCATTGTCTCTGATTGGGGATCATACTTAGGTAGCCCATTGCCTACTGTGTATTGTGGGATCTTGTTCCTGTTAGGCTGGTATGTGTATAGCCTTTTGGACTTCACGTTACGTTGTTTCTTGTTTTGTTTGTATGTTTATTTGGGTGAATAAACATGTACGCTTTTCACGCTGCACCTTGGTCCAACCCGTCTCTCAACGTTCGTGACACCCCCGTGGTTCACGGTTTGGATGGTATTCTTCGGCTTGCAAGCTGTCCTCCTTTTTCCTCCAAACATAACGATGGTCATTATGGCCAAACAGTTCTATTTTTGTTTCATCAGACCAGAGGGCATTTCTCCAAAAGGTACGATCTTTGTCCCATGTGCAGTTGCAAACCGTAGCCAGGTTTTTTTATGGAGGTTTTGAAGCAGTGGCTTCTTCCTTGCTGAGCGGCCTTTCAGGTTATGTCGATATAGGACTCCTTTTACTGTGGATATAGATACTTTTGTACCTGTTTCCGCCAGCATCTTCACAAGGTCCTTTGCTGTTTTTCTGGGATTGATTTGCACTTTTCGCACCAAAGTACAGTGGGGAGAACAAGTATTTGATACACTGCCGATTTTGCAGGTTTTCCTACTTACAAAGCATGTAGAGGTCTGTAATTTTTATCATAGGTACACTTCAACTGTGAGAGACGGAATCTAAAACAAAAATCCAGAAAATCACATTGTATGATTTTTAAGTAATTAATTTGCATTTTATTGCATAAGTATTTGATACATCAGAAAAGCAGAACTTAATATTTGGTACAGAAACCTTTGTTTGCAATTACAGAGATCATACGTTTCCTGTAGGTCTTGACCAGGTTTGCACACACTGCAGCAGGAATTTTGGCCCACTCCTCCATACAGACCATTCAGGTTTCGGGGCTGTCGCTGGGCAATACAGACTTTCAGCTCCCTCCAAAGATGTTCTGTTGGGTTCAGGTCTGGAGACTGGCTAGGCCACTCCAGGACCTTGAGATGCTTCTTACGGAGCCACTCCTTAGTTGACCTGGCTGTGTGTTTCGGGTCGTTGTCATGCTGGAAGACCCAGCCACGACCCATCTTCAATGTTCTTACTGAGGGAAGGAGGTTGTTGGCCAAGATCTCGCGATACATGGCCCCATCCATCCTCCCCTCAATACGGTGCAGTCGTCCTGTCCCCTTTGCAGAAAAGCATCCCCAGAGAATGATGTTTCCACCTCCATGCTTCACGGTTGGGATGGTGTTCTTGGGGTTGTACTCATCCTTCTTCTTCCTCCAAACACGGCGAGTGGAGTTTAGACCAAAAAGCTCTATTTTTGTCTCATCAGACCACATGACCTTCTCCCATTCCTCCTCTGGATCATCCAAATGGTCATTGGCAAACTTCAGACAGTCCTGGACATGCGCTGGCTTGAGCAGGGGGACCTTGCATGCGCTGCAGGATTTTAATCCATGACGGCGTAGTGTGTTAATAATGGTTTTCTTTGAGACTGTTGTCCCAGCTCTCAGGTCATTGACCAGGTCCTGCCGTGTAGTTCTGGGCTGATCCCTCACCTTCCTCATGATCATTGATGCCCCACGAGGTGAGATCTTGCATGGAGCCCCAGACCGAGAGTGATTGACCGTCATCTTGAACTTCTTCAATTTTCTAATAATTGCGCCAACAGTTGTTGCCTTCTCACCAAGCTGCTTGCCTATTGTCCTGTAGCCCATCCCAGCCTTGTGCAGGTCTACAATTTTATCCCTGATGTCCTTACACAGCTCTCTGGTCTTGGCCATTGTGGAGAGGTTGGAGTCTGTTTGATTGAGTGTGTGGACAGGTGTCTTTTATACAGGTAACGAGTTCAAACAGGTGCAGTTAATACAGGTAATGAGTGGAGAACAGGAGGGCTTCTTAAAGAAAAACTAACAGGTCTGTGAGAGCCGGAATTCTTACTGGTTGGTAGGTGATCAAATACTTATGTCATGCAATAAAATGCAAATGTATTACTTAAAAATCATACAATGTGATTTTCTGGATTCCGTCTCTCACAGTTGAAGTGTATCTATGATAAATATTACAGACCTCTACATGCTTTGTAAGTAGGAAAACCTGCAAAATCGGCAGTGTATCAAATACTTGTTCTCCCCACATTCGTCTCTAGGAGACAGAACGCGTCTCCTTCCTGAGCGGTATGACGGCTGCGTGGCCCATGGTGTTTATACTTGCGTACTATTGTTTGTACAGATGAATGTGGTACCTTCAGGCGTTTGATAATTGCTCCCAAGGATGAACCAGACTTGTGGAGGTCTACACATTTCTTTTTCTGAGGTCTTGGCCGATTGCTCCAACAGTCTTCTACCTAGGGCTGAGTACGCGCAGAATTCCCTCCGCCATTCCACCACTAACCTCACTCCTTTCCAGTGCGTGTTGGGGTATCAGACGGCCCTGGCACCTTGGCATCCGAGTGGACGAGTGGTGCGAGATTATGCTCCAACAGTCTTCCCAGCACAGACCTGACTAATGAGACATGCTGGGCTCGGTCAGCAGAATAGACCACAATGTTGTCTATATAAACCACTACACCCCGTCCCAGCATGTCCCGCAACACTTCGTTAATAAAGGCCTGGAAGACTGAAGGAGCATTAGACAGGCCAAAGGGCATTACGAGATACTTGTAATGCCCCGTGGTTGTGGAAAAGGCAGTTTTCCATTTGTTGCCTGCACGAATGCGTACCAGATTGTAGGCACTCCTCAAGTCCAGTTTCGTGAAGTACTGCACCCTGTGCATTTGTTTGATGATGGTTGGGATGAGGGGTAAAGGATAGCTGAACTTAACAGTGGCTTTGTTCAGTGTTCGATAATCAATGCAGGGGCGCAGTCCCCCATCTTTCTTCTTAACAAAAAAGAAGCTTGAGGAGGCTGGTGATGTAGAGGGGTGGATAAACCCTGTTGGAGGCTCTCCTGTATGTAGGTCTCCATTGCCTCAGTCTCCGCGTAGCTGAGGGGATAGATGCAAGACACCTTCCCTGACACTCCTGCGACCAACCCAGCAGTCTCCTCTCGGACCAGGAAATAACAGGGTTATGCCAACTCAACCAGGGGAGCCCTAAAACAACAAGGTGCATGGGGGTGTCTATAATCAAAAAGGTGATATGTTCTAAATGAGTGTCATGGGTCAGCAGAGAAACGGGAACAGTGATGTGATGTACGAGCCCCGTCCCTATTGGATGATTATGCAGGGCTCGAACCGGAATGGGTGACTGTAGGAGAACCAAAGGAATGTGTAATGCAGTGGCCAATGTGCTATCTAAAAGATTGCCGGCAGCTCCGGAATCAATCAGAGATAACGGGAGTGAGGGGCTAGGGTATTCAGGGAATTTAATGGAAAAACACACTGGTTGAGTTGACAGAAAAGGAGAGGAGATCTTGCATCCTCCTTGGGTTGGAGCAGGGGAATTCCCTGGCTTGTCACCTCCTCGCCTATTAGTGGATAGAGGGCAGGTCGTGGAGAAATGACCCCTTTCTCCACCATAGGAGCAGAGGCCCAGATTCCTCCTTCTCCTACGCTCTGCCTCGGGCAAACGTGCAGAGCCCACCTCCATCGGCTCTGGCCACGGAGCAGGTGTAGCCATGGGCTCCGGATTCTGCGCAGGTCTTCGTCGGGACCGCAGGAGGTTGTCCAACCGGATCGCCATGCTGATGAGCTGGTCGAGTGACAGGTTGTCATCACGGCAGGCTAACTCCATCTGTACCTCCTCCTGCAGTCCGCTGGGGAACACGGTGACCAGAGCAGACTCGTTCCATCCGGTGGAGGCCGCCATGGTCCGGAACTCCAGGGCGAACTCAGAGGCAGTCCTAGATCCCTGGCGTAGTCGGAGTAGACACTCACCCCCCTCTCGGCCCTCCACAGGATGATCAAACACCGAGCGGAAGAGGAGGGTGAAGCGCTCGTAAGACTCGACCTCGGGTCCGCCCGTTTCCCAAACTGCGGCACCCCAGTCCAGGGCACGTCCGGTCAGTGCCGAGATGACTGTGTGGCAACCCTGTCTCTCCTGGAGACAGCCTCGGCGTAGCGAGCGAGGTACAGGTCACATTGCAGAAGGAATCCCTTGCATCTTGCTGGCGTGCCGTCAAAGCGCTCCGGGAGGGACAGGGGCATTCCGCGGACCGGCTCAGATGGAACGGAGGCAGGTAATGGTGGTGTGGGGGCTGGTGCCGGAACCAGAGCTGGAGACTGGAGGGACTGCACTTTCCCCTCCAACCGCAGGATGGTTGCCAGCACGCTGTCCATGGCGCTGCCGAGTCTGGAGAGACAGTCCTCGTGATGCTGGACTGTCTCTACGTTGGTCGCCAGCTCGGCCTTTCCCGCTGTCTCCATTTTTATGGGTCGATTATTCTGTCACGTTAAAAAAAGGATTAGAAGACAAGCGCAGGAATACGTAATAGGGGTTTTATTTTCTCCACCCAACACAAGGTATGTTATAAACAACGACGGGGATGAAGCCCAAAACAAGCACACATATATATATATATATATATATAGCACAGGGATGTAACCCAAACAAAAGAGCGAGGTGTAAACCTCTAAACAATACACGGGACGAGACCCGTAATAACAAGAGCACAATACACGGTACTCACAAGACCAACGGACATGGGACAATAATCGACAAGGACAATGGGGAACATAGGGCACATATATACACATACTAATCAGGGGGAATGGGAACCAGGTGTGTGTAATGAGACAAGAGAGTCCGGGGTCGGTGGTAATGAACCAGATCAGTGACGCCTAGAAGGCCGGTGACGTAGACCTCCGGAGCTGGTGAACGGAATGAGCAGCAGTACCGGGGGGATCCGTGACAATAATTCACAAGTGATAGGCTAATATTGTCACCCATCAGACTATTCTTGATGTAATCTTGTCTTCACATATACTAAATAATATATGTGTGAAATTTGTTTTGATTTAGAATGGACCATTATCATGCACCTATATCGAAACGGGCAGCGGGAAAAAATACATGGAATCTATGCACTTAAATAGCGAATGGAGGACGCTTTTCCTCGTGGTTTATCAGAGCTTGGAGAAGCCTAATTACCGTGAGTAAACGGTCATGTGGAATTTGACTGCCTTCATGACTCGTGACCGCCGGTGTGGCGGTAATGCGGTCACCGCAACAGCCCTAGCTGTCAGTGAAGTGTGATGTGAGAGAGGGCTGTAACCTCTATCAGTGAAGCGTGATGTGAGGATGATCCCACCTTGCCCAGGTACAGTATATTGATATCATAGGCTCAGATAGAAAAATAATCCCATGCAGGAACCCTTCATTATTCTAGTGATTTGACTGGGCAAATATACTAAAGTAACCCAAGACGAGCACCGTTAGTAACCACATGAAATATACCAGCCAACGAACCCCAGAAAACAGTCATTCATGATCAAGCATTCTCACCGTTGTGTCTCCCAAACCATGTTCAGCCCTATGGGATTTTGAATGGGTAGTAGCCACACAAGCTCATATTTCACTTCCCCATCCATCCAAAGTGATTTACAGTGTGTTATCCATCTTTAGGGACGGGATAGTCTTTCCTCCAGATAAGCCCCTGGTAACTGTGGTAGGGGACAGAGGGCCACAGCTGACACCATACACTAGATCACACAGATAGGGGAAGTAAAGGGGGTCATAAAGCCTGTTGTGAGATTCTGGATGCTATTTATGGAGAGATGACGGCGGTTGTTTTATGAAGGGAGGGGACTGTGATTATAGATGACGAGGGGAGGTTAACGTCACAAACACAGGAACTGGGAAACACCATTATGATTCATCGTTCTTTGTTTGATGTGAGGAGGTTTGGCTGCATTGTGTCACCTGCCCAATGTTCCCTCTAAGCTTCCCGACAGCTGCATGTAGCCACCTGTGCACATTTGCTCATATTCTTTGCTAGTTTGTGTGTTATTAGCTCAGTTATAGCTAATTTCTAGTCAACAATGGGGGAATGGTTGCTTCCCACAAGAGCACAAAATGTAAAGAGCTTTTTTTTATGTCTTAAAGGGGCAGTGTTGTATTTTTGAGACGGTCTTGAATAAGCTAAGTAGCCAATATGCAGAGGATAGCATAATTTGTCTGATTCTCTGTAAAAATGGTATGGGAATAATAATACATTATATTTTGTAAAGTGGTTTCTTGCATGAAACAACACATTTTCATTCACCTCCTTGTCTGAATGATAGTGGATAAACAGGTTAATGTCAAGCCCTGCATGTTTTTTTTAAAATGTAGGCCTACATTGAACACCACACATTTGCTGCTACTGTAGGCTGAATGATATAACAGCTATTTCCATGTTAAGATGTTATGGGATGCATTTTCTCCATTGTTTTTGATGGTAGGCCACTCTGATAGGCCTACATTATGATAAATAGTCACAGTAGCCTACTTGGCCACTGTTATAACTGTAACTTAAAGTGGGTACAGCCTCAGTGTTCACAGTAAACGCTTGCCGGAAGTTGCACAGAATTTTCCCAATGTTCAAGTTTAGAGGGAGCATTGCACCTGCCCTATTGACAGTTGTAATTTCCCTCTCCAAAATCATATATGTGCTTTTCGGCTGATGCTATCATCAAACCCTATTATTAACAGAATGTATTCTGCTACAGTGGGGAAACCTGCTCAGTATGTGGTTCACTGATCTTCAACAGACTAACATAACTATCCCTTTAAGCGCTGCTTAATACTGCACTCATCATGGGTTCAGTGGGATCAACCACCACTTTCCCCTGGGCTAGCCTAACCCTAGTGATTCACTGATGGGAGGGATGCTTTAACCGCTAAGATACCTGGGGATGGTCAAGATAAGGGAATTTGATTTAGAAATAAACACATGTGGTTGCCATGACACACACTGTGGTTGCCGTGACAGTCACGGGGAACTTGAGCACTCTGATAAATGGAATGAAACTGAATTGGATAATGGGGTGGTTTCCCTCAGATTGTCTCAGTCAGATAAACGGGCGGCGACGTTGTTATCTCTCCCGGCCTACTGAGGATGTAATTAATTTAACCTCTTTTTGATATTCATGAATGGGCGGCTATTGGCGAGGTATTATCGTGATCCGTAATGGCAGTAGTCATTGCTTTTTATATATTTTATATTTTATGAACAGATCCAGCATCACAAACAGATTTATCTCTGACTTTTTTTTTCTGAACTGAATGGCCCTGAATTATGCATTTCTAATGTTTGATAAGAACACAGGCAGTTGATATTCAGAGGGTTGTTCTGTGTGTTTGCTTTTTGATAAGAAAATGCACAGCTTGAATACCAGCTCTGTTGTCCCTTGCTTTAAAAGAAATAGGCCGCTTTTGCTTTCAATTTAATGTGAAGCCGTCAATGTAGATTTGGTGGCTTTTTTATCCTGCCAATAAAGACAATCTAGGGGAAACATTGTCGTATACAGAGCAGATGCCAGATTATGATGCATTTCTTCCTTTTTGATAAAAACAGACACAGTTAGTAATAGCACTCAGCAGATAGGTTTTGGCACAAGACGGCACTAACTCAACACATCAAGCAGACGAGGCTGCGTTTCAGCCGAATCAGCAAAGATGCTTTCTCCCAGGCTGGCTCACTACTCATCACCGTGGAAACCCAGAGTTCATCCGTTACCCAGGGGACCAGCCAACTGAGCCCAGACGATTTAATCTACACTCAGTCTCCTCTCCTGGTTTTTTCTGCGTCGACAAGCACTTATTGACCGTGTTATCTGCGGGAAAGACAAAACAACCATATGACATCCCTGCCATCTCCATTCAGAGAGAATAAGGGGTGGGTGGTTTGCTGGTAAAGACATTACCTTTCCCACTTTCTCTCCCAGTCTCTGCCTTTGTCAGAAGGCTTTATGGAGGCTTCATGGAGGCTTCATGGTGTTTCTGATCAATCAAATTGATCATATCGTGCTGTGCTCACAGGGGAGTCGAGCACAGAACATGTTGATCTATTTCTGGTTTTGTGAAGTGTTCAATTTCTTCTCCGATGCTTCTCTATCAGTGGTGCTATTAGTAGGCCTGGCTGTGGTCTTTTTCACGGTGCCTTGACAAAATTGTGAATCATATGTCTTAACCAAATAATACCTAGGCCCACTTGCAAACAAACTGTCATTTGTAACAAAGTCCTTCATAAATGCACAACAATGGCTTCTCTGACTACTGTATAATGTAATGTCTAGTTGCCCCCTTGGCCCATTTCAGAGGGAGTATATTACAGTTTTACTATGCTATATGATGTGTTTTATAGTTTTATAATGCTCGTTTTCCAGAGCGTTTAAAGCAGGCCTATATTTTTGGAACCCCCATTGATAGTTTGACAAACTCTGTTAATATTAAACCCCCCTGTGGGGATATAGATTCAACATCCATTACGCTGAGTTCTGTCGCTGTGATAATTTATTGGTCTTAGACTCTTTAATCAATTGCGCTTGGATGTGGTTTGGTGGTGTAATTTCTGTTGTCGGGGCGACCACATGCTGTGTTTAGAACTGTGGTTGTGTCTGAAAACGTTACTAGCCGTCAAATCCTTTCTTCCTCCATCCTGGTTTCCTCAAACCTCTCAAAGCTCATTGGAGGAGGAGGTTCAAGGGCGGACCTTTGATCTCCTCCAATGAGCTTTGAGAGGAATCTAGGAAACAAGGATGGAGGAAACAAGGATTTGACGGCTAGTTAGGTTTTCTGACACAGCCTGTGTATGAGAACAGGAAGGTTTGGTTTGGGGTCGTGGCTCGACTGAGGCCCTGCCATGGCCGCCTCGATGCCGCTAATGTTGGAATGTTAGAAGTGGTCACAGCAAACAGAAAGAGGATTTGATACAGGGCTGTATGGTTGATTACTGCAGCCTGCTTGGGAATTAAACGTGGTATGAGTGTGTCTGACCATAGAGTGCTGTACACTCTCTCAACAGTTGTGTTACTGTTGTTGATAAGGACTGGTTGACATGGATTGAATCAGGGGCTTTTTGGAGCCAATCTGAATCACTCTATCTAAAAATACATCTACCTCTCTTGAAATAGCAGCGTTTTAATTTGATTTCTGATTACACATCAATTGCGGTAGAACAAAAAGCGACTCTTTGAGAGGTTGAGACAAAACGCTCCTTTGTTCTCCAGCTGTTCTCTTGGCTAAGCCCACAACACACAGATCCTCCATCGAGAGCACCATTTGTCATCAGAAATTACAGTTTTCCCGTCTCTACCCTCCAACACAAACCTAGACCTAGAGGAATTCTCTCAAAAGATAGGCCAGATATCGTAAATCTGTATATCATATAGAAAATATGGACCGCTCTCCAGTAATCCCCTCATCTTGGTGAGGAAACGGCACATGTTACCGTACCATGCCTTCATGTCTCACAATGTGTACAATGTGGTACTTTATAGTAGAACAAATCGCAGTCAGATGTGTGTTACATTACCGTTTGACTAATTCAAAACGTTTCAGATCATGATGTAGTGTAGGCTGTCCGTGCAGCGAGGGAAAAGGGATATGATCCATTGGCAAAGGACAGTGGATACAGCTGGGTCCAGGGGAGAGACTGCCAAGTGGTGATTCCACTCTATTCCACTCTGTTCAGGGGCCCCTCTAGTGCCCAGGAGAGGGAAAAAGAGGAGGAATCGAGTTGTCATGGAAGCACTTCAGAAAATGATGAATTGAATCAAGCTGCCCTCTCTCCATTCCCCCTGCTCCTGGCTCGCAGGGTTTTGTTTTGTGCTGTGTGTGTGTGTGTGTGTGTGTGTGTGGAGTGTGTGTGTGCCGTGTGTGTGTTTGTTTTGTGTGTGTGTGGGTGTGCTGGCTCGCTGTGTGTCTGCCTGTGTGTAAGTCAGCTTGAGTGTGTGTGTGTGTTTGTGTCTTGTCTGGTTTGTAACCACTGGACATTGCTGGACAATGGACAGACACGTTACAGGGATGAAGACTCACAGTCTGACGGTTACTCTGAGCCATTTCTCTCAGCCGCTGTCTCAGTTAGTCCCAGTTAGTTGGCCTCAATACTCCAAAGCCTCCAGACTGATTCAAAGGGGGTTTTCCATAATGTCGTTACTGCAGGTGCCAGTTTTATAGGTCACTGTGCCACCAGCTTTCCATAAGTGGGCCAAAGGGATGGATGGATGGTGGGGACTGAGGAGGAGGAGGAGGAGGAGGGAGAGGAGGAGGAGGGAAAGGAGGAGGAGGAGGGCTGGCACCTGGAGCCAAAGAGAACTACTACAGCACTACTGGGGAATACTGTGTAGTGGTGGTTGAAGAAAAGTAGTAGTAGTAGTAGTAGTATTGGTAGTAGTAGTGGTATTGATAGTAGTAGTAGTGGCCTCCTGTAGCTCAGTTGGTAGAGCATGGCGCTTGCAACGCCAGGGTCGTGGGTTCGTTTCCCATGGGGGGCCAGTATGAAAAATGTATGCACTCACTAACTGTAAGTCGCTCTGGATAAGAGCGTCTGCTAAATGACTAAAATGTAAATGTGGTAGTAATAGTGGTGCTAGTATTGGTAGTAGTATTGGTAGTAGTATTGGTAGTAGTAGTAGTAGTAGTAGTAGTATTGTTGATAGTAGTGGTGATAGAAGTTGTTGTAGTAGTAGTATTGGTAGTAGTGGTAGTAGTAGTAGTAGTATTATTGGTAGTAGTAGTGGTGATATAAGTTTTAGTAGTAGTAGTAGTAGCTGGTAGTGCTAGATAGGAGGCCTATGGTAGTTAAATGTAAATGTAGTTGATAGTAATAGTGACTAGCTAGAGTACTGGTAGTCATAGTGCTGGGTATCTAGCAGTAGTAATAGTGACTAGCTAGAGTACTGGTAGTCATAGTGCTGGGTATCTAGCAGTAGTAATAGTGACTAGCTAGAGTACTGGTAGTCATAGTGCTGGGTATCTAGCAGTAGTAATAGTGACTAGCTAGAGTACTGGTAGTCATAGTGCTGGGTATCTAGCAGTAGTAATAGTGACTAGCTAGAGTACTGGTAGTCATAGTGCTGGGTATCTAGCAGTAGTAATAGTGACTAGCTAGAGTACTGGTAGTCATAGTGCTGGGTATCTAGCAGTAGTAATAGTGACTAGCTAGAGTACTGGTAGTCATAGTGCTGGGTATCTAGCAGTAGTAATAGTGACTAGCTAGAGTACTGGTAGTCATAGTGCTGGGTATCTAGCAGTAGTAATAGTGACTAGCTAGAGTACTGGTAGTCATAGTGCTGGGTATCTAGCAGTAGTAATAGTGACTAGCTAGAGTACTGGTAGTCATAGTGCTGGGTATCTAGCAGTAGTAATAGTGACTAGCTAGAGTACTGGTAGTCATAGTGCTGGGTATCTAGCAGTAGAGGTGCAGTATTAGAGTCATCATGAAAATGGTGGACTCTTTCCCAGTAGACGTGACAATAGCAGGAGAAGCAGCAACAGGATGAGGTATCGAGGTATCCTGACAGAGTGATTTATATTCTCAGCCCATGGAGAAAAACAGTGATTTATGAAATGTGCCGGAGATGGGGGGGGGGGGGACTGCAGTGTCAGTTTTTAATCAAGCCTCTCGTTTATTACAGGAAAAAATCCTAATTAGCCAGCCAGACACACATACTGTAATGAACTGTCTAGACGATATGAGAGCCACATTGAGACGCTTAATTGGATCGAAACACTTCGGATTCCGCCTGCATTGGTCTGTGTGTGAATTATTCCTTCCATGTAATAGAGGGGATACTACTCCTAGTAGGGTGAAGTTGCCCCTAGACGCTGATCTTTTATGCATTTTTCCTGCTAATGATTAAGGTTGGATTGGGGGAGGGGAAGCTGATCCTAGATCTGTCGCTAGGGGAAACTTCACCCCGGAGCATAATAGTGAACAAGACTGAGGTTGTTTCGTGGCTCGATTCCATGGGTGGGTTCTGGGTTGGATGTATGGTGCTAAAGTTGGCAGGAGACTGTGGTGCCCCGATGGGTGGCCATTTAAATTCAATTTGATCTGGATTTGAGTGGAGCCAAGTATTCCAGAAACCCTATAAAACTCACAGCAAACTGCTCATTTAGACGTTTCTCTCAACAAATAGAGTACAGGTCTAATACATAAGCCCTCATATTTATAGGGTGAGTAGTCCTCTTAAGTAGATCCACATACATTTGTTATTAAGTGCACTTCTCTAGAGGTAAGTGGGGGGTTACAGCACCCTATTGCTTTTATGATCAGTTACTGTTAGGGTGTCTAGGGGAGGGGATGGGGGCAGTTACTGGTGGTCTTTGGGGTGTTGGAGGGGTATGGAGTGAGAGTAGGGGTCTGGGGGGGGGGGGGGTCTCTCATTTCAATCTGCTCTCATTCAGACATCAGGATATTTTACTCATTACTTTTTCAAGTGTAATATCCCTCGGTGGAGTGTTACACTTTTAACGCTCCTTACACTTGAGGAAATACTTACAGTACATAACAATGGATATCCGCACTGACAGCTGTTCCTTGAGTTTTTGATGTGGCGGAGAGAGGAGGAATTTGGTTAAGATAAAATATCCCATATTATATTAGGTCTGTAGAGTCTCAAAGTAGGAGTTCTGATCTAGGATCAGGTTTGCCTATTAGATAATGATGAATAGGATGACATGGACAGGGACACCTGATCCTAGATCACCATTCCTACTTTCATTTGCTTTAGGAATATGGGCCCTGACACCATCTTTATGTTTTTAAAGGGACAATCAGTTGAAACAATAGCAAACCATTTTCCAAGCCCCAGCCCCTGTTTTGGTAAAAAGCTGAGGGATGAGGCTGGAGAAATGTAACCACTCTCAAATTCCTAGACAGAGCTATGGATGCAAGAACTGATCATCCATGATATCAACATTATAGTTTGAACCATGTTTTGAGGCTTTATAGTGTTTGTTTACATTTACTTTGTTTACAAACATTAGCGTAAAACAAGCTTATATTCTGGGTTCTGTTGGGATACGACAGTTGAACTAAGCTCATGAGGCATTTATAAGAATCAATGGGTACACATCATTAATTTATACGACCAAAAATGAATGTAGCAACTGCAGATTTAACAATCAAATGAATCCAGGGTTTTACAGGGTGTGAAGTTCCCCTCCCTAGTCCTTCATCCCAGTGCTGTATTTCACTGTGTATTCTATCCTACCTCTTGTTTTGTCTGTAGAGAACAGGGGCATTACTTTATTAACCATTAAGTTCCTGTCCCCTATCCTTTGTGTGGCTGAGGACTCGTCAGGACTTTTTATAGACATTATCAGTCACCCGAGCGGACAAGTGGGAGGTCCCGGACCCTTTTTAGCTGAGGTGGCGCAGAGGACATGGCATTAGCCTATCATCCGGTCCCGTTCGATTGGATGCAGCTGGTTAACGTAGCTGATCAGGCTCTTTTGTGAAGATAACGACAGCGGGATTGATCTGCTGAAATACAGATGATGGACCCTCACTCTCAATGATTGTCTTCACCAGGTCATATCTCAGTTGGGAAATAGAGAGGTTCTCCTACCTAAAATGTAACATTGGGAAAGCCACACAACAGTCACTGCTTTTGTTAGGCCTGTAGGAAGGCAGTTTGCAACTCAATATGACACTCCCAAACGATAACTTCCTTAGGCTATTTTAGGACCACTTCAACACTACAAGCACTCCACTATAAGTAATCTATAAATCCACAAATCTTGAGAGGTAGAGACATTTTGATCATGTTCAATTGTCATTTGAAAAGAGAAAAGACTAGACTGTATTATAGTTTCGTGCACTGTACTGTACTCCATGTTTTATTGTCACATACACTGGATAGGTGCAGTGAAGTGTGTTGTTCTACAGGGTCAGCCATAGTAGTACGGCACCCCTGGAGCAAATTAGGGTTAAGTGCCTTGCTCAATTTTCACCTTGTCGGCTCGGGCCCAACGCTCTAACTGCTAGGTGACCTGCCGCCCTGGCAGGTGCGCTGTGCAGAGTCCTTGGCCCTGGCTGTGTTGTATCCTTGCTGCTAATCAGGAAACATGTTTTAGGGGACATGAAAGGAGCCCCTCTGACCAAGGGGAGACATCCACTTCCTGTCTCCTTCCTCCAGCAGTGCTCCCTTTGAAGCAAAAAGCCACCGGAAAGAAATATTTGACTCCTGATTGGTTGTCGGAGGAGATGGCAGCTTTGAAGCCCCAGTAACTCCCTCCTCATGAATGGGTCGTAATAGTGGGGAGGGACGTAGACAGAGAGGGAGAATTCATGTTAATCACCACTATGTCCAGTAATAATGCTGGCGTTAGTGAAAACAGCTGGGCGCCAGTGATGCTGATGAATAATGTGTTGTGGAGTCTTTTGATTATATACATTATTAACGTTATTGATATCAAGGCTATAAAGAAGATGTGAATGATCTGGAGGATGTGAGATACACACAGAGCGGTACACAGTGTCCTGTGACACAGAAGGAGTTGTGTGTGTGTGTGTGTATGTGTGTTCCTGTGTGTATGTGCCTGCATGTGTGTCAGTTTAAGACAGCTCAGAATTCAGAGTCAAGTTTTTTGACTCGTTAGTCCTCCAAAACCCAAAGGCTGGTAGAAATGACAAGTTGCAGCTGTCTGATGAAAAGCCTGTTGGACCCTAACCCCACCACTCTAGCTCTCTGTATGAGACTCTCTCTCCACTAGTTTGAATGATGGATGCTGTGCTGTTGATGGTAGGGGAGACAGGCAGGGTTACCTGAGGTCGCTGAGAGACTGCCTGTGGTTTCCATTCTAATAGCATAGAAGCCTGCAAATCCTGTCTGTCTGTCTGTCTGTCTGTCTGTCTGTCTGTCTGTCTGTCTGTCTGTCTGTCTGTCTCTGTCTCTCTATCTCTGTCTGTCTGTCTGCCCAGTGCTTTCGTCTGCTTACATTGCCTAGTATGTATTTTTAGAACGGTGGGAAAGCTACCTTGATAAACACTCACATAGTTACCTTGATAAACAGTCAGTAAGTGCATCTGTAAATATTCTGGATGGTGTGAAAGCTATGCAGAGCAGTGATGGCACTTAAACAGGCTACATGACACAAAAAATAATTGACACTTTCCCCTAAACAAAAATGTATTAATAAAGTGTATGCATAAGAAAGGTAAGCTGGTAGTTGTTCCAACACAACCCTGATGTACAGTGGGGGAAAAAAGTATTTAGTCAGCCACCAATTGTGCAAGTTCTCCCACTTAAAAAGATGAGAGAGGCCTGTAATTTTCATCATAGGTACACGTCAACTATGACAGACAAATTGAGATTTTTTTTCTCCAGAAAATCACATTGTAGGATTTTTTATGAATTTATTTGCAAATTATGGTGGAAAATAAGTATTTGGTCACCTACAAACAAGCAAGATTTCTGGCTCTCACAGACCTGTAACTTCTTCTTTAAGATGCTCCTCTGTCCTCCACTCGTTACCTGTATTAATGGCACCTGTTTGAACTTGTTATCAGTATAAAAGACACCTGTCCACAACCTCAAACAGTCACACTCCAAACTCCACTATGGCCAAGACCAAAGAGCTGTCAAAGGACACCAGAAACAAAATTGTAGACCTGCACCAGGCTGGGAAGACTGAATCTGCAATAGGTAAGCATCTTGGTTTGAAGAAATCAACTGTGGGAGCAATTATTAGGAAATGGAAGACATACAAGACCACTGATAATCTCCCCTCGATCTGGGGCTCCACGCAAGATCTCACCCCGTGGGGTCAAAATGATCACAAGAACGGTGAGCAAAAATCCCAGAACCACACGGGGGGACCTAGTGAATGACCTGCAGAGAGCTGGGACCAAAGTAACAAAGCCTACCATCAGTAACACACTACGCCGCCAGGGACTCAAATCCTGCAGTGCCAGACGTGTCCCCCTGCTTAAGCCAGTACATGTCCAGGCCCGTCTGAAGTTTGCTAGAGTGCATTTGGATGATCCAGAAGAGTATTGGGAGAATGTCATATGGTCAGATGAAACCAAAATAGAACTTTTTGGTAAAAACTCAACTCGTCGTTTTTGGAGGACAAAGAATGCTGAGTTGCATCCAAAGAACACCATACCTACTGTGAAGCATGGGGGTGGAAACATCATGCTTTGGGGCTGTTTTTCTGCAAAGGGACCAGGACGACTGATCCGTGTAAAGGAAAGAATGAATGGGGCCATGTATCGTGAGATTTGGAGTGAAAACCTCCTTCCATCAGCAAGGGCATTGAAGATGAAACGTGGCTGGGTCTTTCAGCATGACAACGATCCCAAACACACCGCCCGGGCAACAAAGGAGTGGCTTCGTAAGAAGCATTTAAAGGTCCTGGAGTGGCCTAGCCAGTCTCCAGATCTCAACCCCATAGAAAATCTTTGGAGGGAGTTGAAAGTCCGTGTTGCCCAGCGACAGCCCCAAAACATCACTGCTCTAGAGGAGATCTGCATGGAGGAATGGGCCAAAATACCAGCAACAGTGTGTGAAAACCTTGTGAAGACTTACAGAAAACGTTTGACCTGTGTCATTGCCAACAAAGGGTATATAACAAAGTATTGAGAAACTTTTGTTATTGACCAAATACTTATTTTCCACCATAATTTGCAAATAAATTCATTAAAAATCTTACAATGTGATTTTCTGGATTTTCTTTCCTCATTTTGTCTGTCATAGTTGACGTGTACCTATGATGAAAATTACAGGCCTCTCTCATCTTTTTAAGTGGGAGAACTTGCACAATTGGTGGCTGACTAAATACTTTTTTCCCCCACTGTATATGACTGTAATGTATTTTAATTACCCCAGCTGGGCTCTTCGTATTGAATCAGCAAAGTTAAACTAATTAGCCCACTCATTCAAGAAGCTGCTTGGATATACAGTCGGTCTAGTGGGACAATGCAGAAGCTGGATGGCTATTTTCAGTCTACGCATGGGAAAGATGCACACAGTGCACCCTCAGTCATTACCACTGTAGCAGGAGGGATGGAAATATAGGTTAGGCTAATATAGATTAGGCTAATATAGGTAGGGCCAATGGTTTAAATATATAGACGATACAGTACATATAATTTTAATTACTGTTATTTTCATTCCTGCAAGACTAGCTGACATGTCGGCCTACACCTAAAACACTGTCAAATGTCCCCTTTCTTTCTCCCCACATATCAACTAAACTATGCTATCTTTTGATTAGCATCTAAGAGCAGTTTATCATTTAACATTCCATCCTTTGAGAAAACAAACAACTGTGTTGGCCGACAACATACAAATTAATTTCACACAAACCAGGAAACCAGAGAGAGAGGCTGGACTAATCTAATAATCTAAAGATAAATCCATCACAATGCTCTTGGCCCTCAGAAAGTGGCACCCTATTCCCTATAATATATCAAATATAATATTTTGACCAGGGCCCATAGGGTTCTGGTTAAAAGTAGTGCACTATATGCGGAATAGGGTGCCATTTGTGATGCATTAATAATCGTGTCAGTGGGCCTTTATGGATTTCTCTACTGAGTGTTTATACCAGTGTGTGTCCGACTGTAGTTATGGCACGACTGGGGATGGTAGTGTTCTGCCCACGTCTTGTTGACGTGAGATGTTTAGACACACCCACGTCTAGCCACTTCCTGACTTGTGGGTTATTAAATATACAAACACCACCAGAGTTACAGTATGATGTAAGGGGTTGATGATGAGGAAAGGAAGAGTGTGAGAGAGTACAGAAACATACAACGTGGAGAAGAAGGGGCAGGAGGAGAGACAGAGAGAGCGAGAGAGAGAGAGAGAGAGAGAGAGAGACAGAGAGAGAGAGAGACGAGAGAGAGACAGAGAGAGAGAGAGAGACAGAGAGAGAGAGAGAGAGAGAGAGAGAGAGAGAGAGAGAGAGAGAGAGAGAGGAGAGAGAGAGAGACAGAGAGAGAGAGAGACAGAGAGAGAGAGACAGAGAGAGAGAGAGACAGAGAGAGAGACAGAGAGACAGAGAGAGAGAGAGAGAGAGAGAGAGAGAGAGAGAGAGAGAGAGAGAGAGAGAGAGAGAGAGAGAGAGAGAGAGAGAGAGAGAGAGAGACAGAGAGAGAGAGAGACAGAGAGAGAGACAGAGAGAGAGACAGAGAGACAGAGAGAGAGAGAGTGAGAGAGAGAGAGAGAGAGACAGAGAGAGAGAGAGACAGAGAGAGAGACAGAGAGACAGAGAGAGAGAGAGTGAGAGAGAGAGAGAGAGAGGATTGCAACCTAAAAAATTTATTCCCAGAACATTCAGGGAACCTAATGTGCTAGCTGGGGAGCGTCTATGCTAATGTTGAAGATATGTGGACTTTGTGTAAAGGGTATTCAGTATTCTGCTGAGTGGCCAGCCAAAAGAGATGTCTGAGGGGTAGGTGGGACTCTGTGGCAGCCCCATCAATCAAAGGCCTCCATCTGCCCTCTCAACTCTGCTGTGTGTGTTTGTGTGTGTGTTTGCGTGCGTGTGTGTGTGTGTGTATGTTTTGCATGTGTGTGTTGATACCCTCCCTCACCCCACACATATGACGACTGTGTCGGACACATTCACACACCAAACCATAGACCAGACAGCCAGTGAAGCAGTCTGGATCTGGGCTTTGCCAGACAAGTCTTTCCAGTAGGCTAGGCAACAATGGCCTCCCTCCCAACAGCCACAGTCCAGTCTGTCTGTCAACCCGGGTGAAGAGACGACAGGGTTCATCTTTAGCAAGCTGAGTCATTCACTGGGCTTAGCCTCTGTGCCTCTGTACTTGCCAACTGCACCACAGCATGGCATTAAGACTTAGTGCTTGTGTTTGGAATACATATTCTGTTGCGTCAACTTTAAAATTCCACCGCAAGCGAGTGTTTTTATGTGTGCGCCTATGCACAACTCACAATTATGAATAAGGAATGCGACACACACACAGACAGATTTACCCCCCCCAGAGAGTTTTAATCAGATTATAGGTTGACCTCTGCCCTCTGGGCAACGTCCCTGAAACATTGAGGTTCTATAATCACTCTCTAATCCTGTTAGGATTGGTTTAACTCAGAGAGAGGTGATCTGGCCCCTGCGACTTGAGTTTGGGCCAGTTCACCAAGGCAGAACCAAAGGAGAAATCAATCAATTAACTCAAGTAACTTCAGAAATCTATTAAATGAAAAGGGCTTTTGCCATTGAGGCCGAAGCATGCGTGTAGAGCTGAATGCCATTTTAACTGTAGTGGATGGACAGAACTCTTTATTCAATGTATTGAAGAGGAGCATCTCTGCTATGTGTTGTATTGGAGACTGGAGCGGTGTTTGTTGTGGGGGTGTAGAATAGATAGATGGTTGTTGTGGGGGTATATAATAGATAGATGGTTGTTGTGGGGGTGTAGAATAGATAGATGGTTGTTGTGGGGGTATATAATAGATAGATGGTTGTTGTGGGGGGTGTAGAATAGATAGATGGTTGTTGTGGGGGTGTAGAATAGATAGATGGTTGTTGTGGGGGTGTAGAATAGATAGATGGTTGTTGTGGGGGGTGTAGAATAGATAGATGGTTGTTGTGGGGGTGTAGAATAGATAGATGGTTGTTGTGGGGGTGTAGAATAGATAGATGGTTGTTGTGGGGGTATAGAATAGATAGATGGTTGTTGTGGGGGTATATAATAGATAGATGGTTGTTGTGGGGGGTGTAGAATAGATAGATGGTTGTTGTGGGGGGTGTAGAATAGATAGATGGTTGTTGTGGGGGTGTAGAATAGATAGATGGTTGTTGTGGGGGTATAGAATAGATAGATGGTTGTTGTGGGGGTATATAATAGATAGATGGTTGTTGTGGGGGTGTAGAATAGATAGATGGTTGTTGTGGGGGTGTAGAATAGATAGATGGTTGTTGTGGGGGTGTAGAATAGATAGATGGTTGTTGTGGGGGTATAGAATAGATAGATGGTTGTTGTGGGGGTATATAATAGATAGATGGTTGTTGTGGGGGTGTAGAATAGATATATGGTTGTTGTGGGGGTGTAGAATAGATAGATGGTTGTTGTGGGGGTGTAGAATAGATAGATGGTTGTTGTGGGGGTGTAGAATAGATAGATGGTTGTTGTGGGGGTATAGAATAGATAGATGGTTGTTGTGGGGGGTATAGAATAGATAGATGGTTGTTGTGGGGGTGTAGAATAGATAGATGGTTGTTGTGGGGGGTGTAGAATAGATAGATTGTTGTTGTGGGGGTGTAGAATAGATAGATGGTTGTTGTGGGGGTGTAGAATAGATAGATGGTTGTTGTGGGGGTGTAGAATAGATAGATGGTTGTTGTGGGGGTATAGAATAGATAGATGGTTGTTGTGGGGGTATAGAATAGATAGATGGTTGTTGTGGGGGTATATAATAGATAGATGGTTGTTGTGGGGGTATAGAATAGATAGATGGTTGTTGTGGGGGTATAGAATAGATAGATGGTTGTTGTGGGGGTGTAGAATAGATAGATGGTTGTTGTGGGGGTGTAGAATAGATAGATGGTTGTTGTGGGGGTATAGAATAGATAGATGGTTGTTGTGGGGGTATATAATAGATAGATGGTTGTTGTGGGGGTATAGAATAGATAGATGGTTGTTGTGGGGGTATAGAATAGATAGATGGTTGTTGTGGGGGTATAGAATATATAGATGGTTGTTGTGGGGGTATATAATAGATAGATGGTTGTTGTGGGGGTATATAATAGATAGATGGTTGTTGTGGGGGTATAGAATAGATAGATGGTTGTTGTGGGGGTATAGAATAGATAGATGGTTGTTGTGGGGGTATACAATAGATATATGGTTGTTGTGGGGGTGTAGAATAGATAGATGGTTGTTGTGGGGGTGTAGAATAGATGGGTGGTTGTTTTGGGGGTGTACAATAGATATATGGTTGTTGTGGGGGTATAGAATAGATAGATGGTTGTTGTGGGGGTATAGAATAGATAGATGGTTGTTGTGGGGGTATAGAATAGATAGATGGTTGTTGTGGGGGTATAGAATAGATAGATGGTTGTTGTGGGGGTATAGAATAGATAGATGGTTGTTGTGGGGGTATAGAATAGATAAATTGTTGTTGTGGGGGTGTAGAATAGATAGATGGTTGTTGTGGGGGTGTAGAATAGATAAATTGTTGTTGTGGGGGTGTAGAATAGATAGATGGTTGTTGTGGGGGTGTAGAATAGATAGATGGTTGTTGTGGGGGTGTAGAATAGATAGATGGTTGTTGTGGGGGTGTAGAATAGATAGATGGTTGTTGTGGGGGTGTAGAATAGATAAATTGTTGTTGTGGGGGTGTAGAATAGATAGATGGTTGTTGTGGGGGTGTAGAATAGATAGATGGTTGTTGTGGGGGTGTACAATAGATAGATGGTTGTTGTGGGGGTGTAGAATAGATAAATTGTTGTTGTGGGGGTGTAGAATAGATAGATGGTTGTTGTGGGGGTATAGAATAGATAGATGGTTGTTGTGGGGGTGTACAATAGATAGATGGTTGTTGTGGGGGTGTACAATAGATAGATGGTTGTTGTGGGGGTGTAGAATAGATAGATGGTTGTTGTGGGGGTGTAGAATAGATAGATGGTTGTTGTGGGGGTGTACAATAGATAGATGGTTGTTGTGGGGGTGTACAATAGATAGATGGTTGTTGTGGGGGTGTAGAATAGATAGATGGTTCAGTCAGGTGTTTATCATCCATTCAATTGGGAGGCTGCTCATTTTAATGTGGAAAGCCATAGCTGTTTATTGCCCAATGCCTACATACACTGAGTATACAAAACATTATGAACACCTGCTCTTTCCATGACATAGACTGGCCAGGTGAATCCAGGTCAAAGCTATTATCTTTTATTGATGTCACTTTTTAAATCCACTTCAATCAGTGTAGATGAAGGGGAGGATTAAAGGGGGTTAAAGAAGGATTTGTAAGCCTTGAGACATGTATTGTGTATATGTGCCATTCAGAGGGTGAATGGCACATATAGCTCAACAGTTTCCTGTGTGTATCAAGAATGGTCCATACCCTGATGAAGACAGCTTGTCTGTCGAAACGTTGGTTATTAAGATATTAAATTATTGCATCTGAGCTCCTAGAGTGTGCGGCTTTCCTTTTCTTTATCAAGAATAGTCCACCACCCAAAGGACATCCAGCCAACTTGACACAACTGTGGGAAGCATTGAAGTCAATATGGGCCAGCATTCCTGTGGAACGCTTTCGACACCTTGTAGAGTCCATGCCCCGATGAATTGAGTCTGTTCTGAGGGCAAAAGGGGGGAGGAGTGCAACTCAGTATTAGGAAGGTGTTCCTAATGTTTTGTACAGTCAGTGTACTCTCCCACTCAAGCACAAAGCCTGGGAAACAAATCACAGAGGGATGATAATGATGTGGAGGTAGATTTTTATCAGCCGTTCGATACGGAGGCTTTATTACCTTGCCAATACACACACACATACACAGAATGTGAGATGGGAGTTATTTCCCTTTGGCTCTGGGATTAGCATAGTGTGAATAGGCTGTCTGTCCACCTCAGCTCTATCTATGTGGTTAATTAGCTGGCCTTGTTCTCCATAAGGGGAGAGAGAGAGAGAGAGAGAGAGAGAGAGAGAGAGAGAGAGAGAGAGAGAGAGAGAGAGAGAGAGAGAGAGAGAGAGAGAGAGAGAGAGACACACAGAGAGAGAGTGAGAGAGAGAGAGAGAGAGAGAGAGAGAGAGAGAGAGAGAGAGAGAGAGAGAGAGAGAGAGAGAGAGAGAGAGAGAGAGAGATCATAAGAAGGATCCTATAGCTGTACAGCAAATCAGGAATCTGTTCACTAGCTCAGCAGCCAATCTGTTCACTAGCCAATCTGTTGCAAGTTATTTTTCAAGGGAGATACTGTGGCTACTGTCTCTGGCTGTGTGGAGAGTAGTCCACGTAGACTCTGTGCCACAAAATGAGTGACAAAACCTGGCAAGATAATTTCAAGTCAAATCCGAGTCTTAAGGCTCTAAGTCAAGTCATTTTATTTTCTATCAAGTCGAGTCTCAAGTCATCAAATTTGTGACTCTCAGACTCTAGTCCAAGTCATGTGACTGGATTCCACAACTCTGTGGTTTCCACAGTGGACTTACCAGTTTTCCACATGCAGGGTAATAGACTGTAGACATTCAGGCTGGCCGGAGGCTCTAATATTTACAGAAGGCTGGAGTGGAGTGTTTAGCAATGAGATATTGATGAATTCCCCCTGTTTGTTTTATGGGGACATAAAGAGGAACATACGCTAAAGGCTAATCCATCCCCAGATCAAAACACAGCGGGTGTGTCAGGGTCGCTGTGGTTGATGTGTGTGTGTGTGTGTGTATACTTGTGTGTTTGTGTGCATTTGTGAGCACACTTTCATATGTGTGTGTGTGGGTAACCATATATATATGTGTGTGTGTGTGTGTGTGTGTTCGTGTAAGCACACTACCATGTATGTGTGTGTGTCTGTGTGTGTGTGTGTGGGTGGGTTTACTAACTAGATAGCAGAGTCTATCCCCCTCTCTCCAGTCTGGCTGTCTATGTGAGCATGTTTATCTAGGGCTGGAGTCTTAACTTAATCACTGCATCCTTACGACTCGATCACACCGACAGCGGCATTGCGTTTTGGTACACCAGAAGTACATTCATTTCCAATGGAACGCTGCGTTTGCCTTGCAGCATTGCGTTGCAGAGGCAGTTGCAGTGCGTTCTGTGTTCTGTGTGGTGCATACGTTGGATTTATCCAACGTGTGCATCAAATTGTATGCATAGACTTGACAGAAATTGTAATAAAAGGTGAATGTTGAACTGTTGTTGCTCACATATCCAATAACAATGTTGCATTGCATAACTGCAAAAAATCTCTGAAGCTGGAGACACTTATCTCCCTCACTAACTTTAAGCATCAGTTGTCAGAGCAGCGTACTGATCACTGCACCTGTACACAGCCCATCTGTAATTAGCCCACCCAACTACCTCATCCCCATATTGTTATTTACATTGTTATTTATTTTGCTCATTTGCACCCCAGTATCTCTATTTGCACATCATCTTCTGCACATCTATCACTCCAGTGTTAATACTAAATTGTAATTATTTTGCACTATGGCCTATTTATTGCCTTACCTCCATAACTTACTACATTTGCACACACTGTATATAGATTTTCTATTGTGTTATTGACTGTATGTTTTGTTTATTCCATATGTAACTCTGTGTTGTTGTTGTTTTTATCGCACTGCTTTGCTTTATCTTGACCAGGTCGCAGTTGTAAATGAGAACTTGTTCTCAACTGGCTTACCTGGTTAAATAAAGGTTAAATAAAGAATAAAAATAAAGAAAAAGTTGGAATGCAGAATGCATTACGCAGCATTGATGCAGTGACGCCGTCTGTCTGTTCAAGGCGTTAGTGGTTATGATCCTAATCAGACCTCACTATGCTGGTTCTGGAGGCCTACAGTCAGTCAGAGGATTACCCTGTACTGTACCAGACTGGTCTGATCCCTATGGATGCTGATCTAGGATCAGTTTGGCCTTTTAGATAATAATTAATATGATTATATGACAGATGTGGACCTGATCCTAGATCAGCACTCCTACTCTGAGATGCTTTGTGAAAATGGGTCCTTGTCTAATATACACTGCTGGCTCAGTCTACATCAGAGCAATCAACCCTGACACTAAGTCCCAGCCTCTCTCAGTCTACATCAGAGCAATCAACCCTGACACTAAGTCCCAGTCTCTCTCAGTCTGTCAGGTTTTGGCCATGACTGTTCGGGTTTTGGTCACTAGATGTCCCCATTGCACCTTTTTTGTACCTTTTGTTTTTTCTTGATCTAATTATTGTTTGCACCTGTAGGTCATTCCCTTGTTAGTATTTAAACCCTGTGTGTTCCTCAGTTCCTTGCTCAGTGTTTGTAAGTTAGCACCCAGCCCCAGCCCAAGCCTTGTGTTATATGGATATTTCTCTGGTGGGATTTTTTACCACTTTGTGAGTTTCTTTGTTTTTGGAGGTTTTCCTCTTTGTGCCTCTTGGCTTTATTTTTGGACATTGTGGATTTAGTTTCTTTGCCTGAGGATTTTGTTCTTTATTAAACCACCATCTCTAGTACTGCTGTGTCTGCCTCATCTTCTGGGTTCTGACAATTATTAGTGACTGTTTCTGCATCGGGTCCTGACAGAAACACTGAGCCATTATTATGAACCCAGAGGCAGCCAGTACCCAGGATTTTTTTTCCATGCTGTCCCACCAGGAGGGGGACTGTCCAACGCCACGAAGCTGCTCTGGTTCAGCAAGAGGCCTTAATGGCTAGACATTCTCAACTTCTGTCAGAGATGCTGACTTCCATAAAGCAGATTTCGGATCGACTTTCCCCGGCAACCGCTTCTGCTCCAGTTCATCCGATTCAAGGGCTCCTGGCAGTTAATCCCCTGGCGGAACCTCGTCTGCCGCCTCCTCAACGGTTCTCAGGGGACCCAAGTGTTTGTAAGGGGTTTTTCACCCAATGTTCTCTCTCCTTTGAGCTGCAACCATCGTCGTTTCCCACCGACCGGTCCAAGATAGCATATATCATCACCCTGCTGTCGGAAAAGGCTCTAGCCTGGGCTACTGCTGTGTGGGATGCCCAAAGTCCCCTGCTGTGCCAGCTACTCTACCTTTGCTGAAGAATTCAGCGAGTGTTTCAAGGTCCTACCAACGGCCCTGACTCAGCCAAACAGCTCCTGATTCTCCGCCAAGGTCGGCGCAGCGTGACGGACTATGCCATCCAGTTCCGCACTGTGGCAGCAGCAAGTGGCTGGAACGACGAGGCGCTCACAGTGTGTTTTTTGAAGGGCCTTTCTGACACCATCCAAGATGAACTGGCCACTCGGGAACCACCGGACAACCTCGAGTCCCTTATCAAGTTGGCTTCACGCATAGACCAGCCGTCTGAGAGAGAGAGAACAAAACCATAGACCGCTCACCCTAGTTCCTATCGGTTCCAACTCCGAGTCTCCACCTTTATCCTCGCTGGCTCCACCAGAACCCATGCAGGTTGGACGCATCTCCCAGGCTGAGAGAGATCGCCGAATGAGGGAGCGATGCTGTCTATATTGCGGCAAACCGGGCCATTTCCGCTCCACGTGTCCCGGGCTCCAGGGAAAACGCACTCTCCCGTGCAGGCCTGGGAGGACTGTAACGGGAAACATAACCTCCTCCCATCTATCCAACTCCCGCCTGCTCATTCCTGTTACCCTTTCCTGGGACGACCACGAGGTTTCTCTTCAAGCCTTGGTAGACTCTGGAGCCGCAGGTAACTTCATGGATGGGATCTGGGCGAAGGAGAATGGCGTTCCTTCTGAACCTCTAAGTGACCCCATAAGGGTTACTACGTTGGATAGAAGTCCTTTGGGATCTGGACTTGTCACTCGTGCCACTACCCCCTTACGACTTTCAGTTTCCCAACACAAGGAAGTGATGAACTTTCATCTGATCGCCTGTTCCGAGTTTCCTCTCGTCCTTGGCTATCCCTGGCTTCACAGCCATAACCCTCACATCGACTGGTCTGTGGGCACTATCAAGCAGTGGGGTCCCACGTGCCAAGCCACTTGTATCTTCCCGAGTTCCCAGAGTTCTCCTTCCGAGTCTCTAGAATCCATCGACTTGTCCCGAGTTCCCGAGTGTTACCATGACCTCAAACTGGTATTTAGCAAACAGAGGGCCACCAAACTACCACCCCATAGACCTTACGATTGCACCATCGACCTGTTGCCAGGGACCTGCCCTCCCAGGGGTCGGATCTTTTCCCTTTCTCCTCCCGAACGAGCTGCTATGGATACCTACATCAAGGACGCTCTGACAGCAGGCCTCATGCGTCCATCTACCTCGCCCGGCGGGAGCAGGGTTTTTCTTTGTGGCCAAGAAAGACGGCGGATTACGACCTTGCATCGACTACCGGGGACTCAATGCCATAACCGTCCGTAACCGCTACCCGCTACCTCTTATGGCCACAGCCTTTGAGCTGCTCCAGGAAGCAGTTGTCTTCACTAAGCTTGACCTGCGGAACGCATACCATCTGGTGCGGATCAAACCCGGGGACGAGTGGAAGACCGCTTTCAACACGCCTACTGGTCACTACGAATACTCGGTGATGCCCTTCGGCCTGACCAACGCTCCGGCTGTGTTCCAAGCGCTCATAAACGATGTGCTTAGGGATATGCTTAACATCTTCGTGTTTGTGTACTTGGATGACATCCTCATCTTTTCGAGCTCCCTTCAAGAACACACTAAGCATGTCAGACAAGTGCTCAAACGCCTCCTAGACAGCCATTTGTACGTTAAGCCGGAGAAGTGTGAATTCCATTCCTCTCGAGTACAATTCCTGGGATTTATAGTGGAACCCGGACGAGTCCAGATGGACCCCAAGAAGGTAGAGGCGGTAGCGGATTGGCCCACCCCCAAGTCCGTTAAGGAAGTTCAACGTTTCCTGGGCTTCACCAACTTTTACCGCAAGTTCATCAAGAACTTCAGCTCGGTGGCAGCCCCTCTCTCGGCGGTAACCAAGGGTGGCAACACAAGGTTTCTGTGGGGGAAGAGAAGCTGAGACGGCCTTCCAAGGACTCAAGCAGCGCATCCTCTCTGCTCCCATCCTGACACTACCAACGGCGGAGGAACCTTTTTGTGGTGGAGGTAGACGCATCAGAGGTTGGGGTTGGAGCTGTCCTGTCTCAGAGGGGTGAAGACAAGAAGCTTCATCCTTGCGCCTTCTTCTCTCACCGGCTTACCCCGGCCGAGAGGAATTACGATGTGGGGACCGTGAACTCCTAGCGGTTAAGATGGCATTGAAGGAATGGAGACACTGGCTCGAGGGGGCTTCTCAACCGTTTCAAGTGCTTACGGACCACAAGAATCTGGAGTATATCCAGCAGGCGAAGCGGTTGAACGCCAGACAGGCTCGATGGTCTCTTTTCTTCAGCCGATTTCAGTTTATCCTCACCTATAGACCCGGGTCGAAGAATCTCCAAACCGGACGCCTTGTCACGAATCTACTCTCCTGCCATTCGAGAAGATACTGACATGACTGTCCTTCCGGCCGCTAAGATCGTGGCTCCGATCTGCGTGGCAAGTGGAGGATACCGTGAAACAAGCTCAAGCCATCGAACCGGGCCCTGGTGGAGGTCCTGCTAATCGGTTGTTTGTTCCCAAGGCAGCAAGGTCCCAAGTCCTTCGGTGGGGGCACTCTCTCGCCTCACCTGTCACCCGGGCATAGGCCGCACCTTGGAGTTCATCCAGCGTAAGTTCTGGTGGCCCACCATGAAGGAAGACATTGCCACTTTCATCAAGGCCTGTTCCGTGTGCTGTCAGGGCAAATCTTCTCACCTTCGCCCTCAAGGACTCCTTCACCCTCTATCTATTCCCCACCGACCCTGGTCCCATATCTCATTGGACTTTATTACTGGCCTTCCTCCGTCCCATGGTAATACTACGATCCTAGTCATCATCGACAGGTTTTCTAAGGCGGCCAGGTTTGTTCCTTTGACCAAATTACCTTCTGCCAAGGAAACAGCTGAGTTGGTGATTAACCATGTGTTCCGAGTCTTTGGGATCCCGCAAGATATGGTTTCCGACAGAGGTCCCCAGTTCGCCTCAAGGTTTTGGAAGGCCTTCTGCCAACTCATAGGGGCCACGGCCAGTTTATCTTCCGGGTACCATCCGGAGTCCAATGGCCAAACTGAGAGGATGAATCAGGAGCTGGAAACCACCCTCAGATGCATGGTTTCCAACAACCCGTCCACTTGGTCATCCTTCATTGTTTGGGCCGAGTACGCGCACAACACCTTGTGCTCCTCCTCCACTGGTATGTCCCCGCATGAGTGTCGGTTTGGCTATGCACCTCTATTGTTCCCGGACCAGGAGGCAGAAGTCAGAGTGCCTTCAGCCTCGAGGTTCATCAGACGCTGGTCGGCTACGTGGAAGAAGGCACGTCTTAATCTTCTGCGTTCCTCTCAGCAGTACCAACGACAAGCCAACAGAGGTCGCCGTCCCGGTCCTACCCTGTACCCCGGCCAGAGAGTATGGCTCTCAACTAAGAACCTACCGCTACGGGTGGAGTCTCGCAAGCTGTCCCAGAGGTTCATCGGTCCCTTTAAGATTGCCAGGAGAGTCAATCCCGTTACTTTTCGCCTGCACTTACCCAGATCCCTTAAGATCAATCCAACATTTCACATTTCTTTATTAAAACCTGTTGTTTTTTCCCCTTATTCCGGCAGGCAGACCTCCCCCTCCGCCCCGTGTCATCGGTGGCCAGTCGGCTTATACCGTCCACCGGATACTGGATTCCCGCCGGGTGCAGCGGTCCTGGCAGTATCTGGTGGACTGGGAAGGCTACGGTCCCGAGGAGCGCTCCTGGGTTCCTGCCAAGGACATACTGGACCCTGACCTCATTCGTCCAGTTCAGGGCCCTCCACCCTGAGAAGGCTGGTAGGAACGTCAGGAGCCGTTCCTAGGAGGGGGATTCTGTCAGGTTTTGGCCATGACTGTTCGGGTTTTGGTCACTAGATGTCCCCATTGCACCTTTTTTGTACCTTTTGTTTTTTCTTGATCTAATTATTGTTTGCACCTGTAGGTCATTCCCTTGTTAGTATTTAAACCCTGTGTGTTCCTCAGTTCCTTGCTCAGTGTTTGTAAGTTAGCACCCAGCCCCAGCCCAAGCCTTGTGTTATATGGATATTTCTCTGGTGGGATTTTTTACCACTTTGTGGAGTTTCTTTGTTTTTGGAGGTTTTCCTCTTTGTGCCTCTTGGCTTTATTTTTGGACATTGTGGATTTAGTTTCTTTGCCTGAGGATTTTGTTCTTTATTAAACCACCATCTCTAGTACTGCTGTGTCTGCCTCATCTTCTGGGTTCTGACAATTATTAGTGACTGTTTCTCGCACCGGGTCCTGACACAGTCTACATCAGAGCAATCAACCCTGACACTAAGTCCCAGCCTCTCTCAGTCTACATCAGAGCAATCAACCCTGACACTAAGTCCCAGCCTCTCTCAGTCTACATCAGAGCAATCAACCCTGACACTAAGTCCCAGCCTCTCTCAGTCTACATCAGAGCAATCAACCCTGACACTAAGTCCCAGCCTCTCTCAGTCTACATCAGAGCAATCAACCCTGACACTAAGTCCCAGCCTCTCTCAGTCTACATCAGAGCAATCAACCCTGACACTAAGTCCCAGCCTCTCTCAGTCTACATCAGAGCAATCAACCCTGACACTAAGTCCCAGCCTCTCTCAGTCTACATCAGAGCAATCAACCCTGACACTAAGTCCCAGCCTCTCTCAGTCTACATCAGAGCAATCAACCCTGACACTAAGTCCCAGCCTCTCAGTCTACATCAGAGCAATCAACCCTGACACTAAGTCCCAGCCTCTCTGTCTACATCAGAGCAATCAACCCTGACACTAAGTCCCAGCCTCTCTGTCTACATCAGAGCAATCAACCCTGACACTAAGTCCCAGCCTCTCTCAGTCTACATCAGAGCAATCAACCCTGACACTAAGTCCCAGCCTCTCTCAGTCTACATCAGAGCAATCAACCCTGACACTAAGTCCCAGCCTCTCTCAGTCTACATCAGAGCAATCAACCCTGACACTAAGTCCCAGCCTCTCTCAGTCTACATCAGAGCAATCAACCCTGACACTAAGTCCCAGCCTCTCTCAGTCTACATCAGAGCAATCAACCCTGACACTAAGTCCCAGCCTCTCTCAGTCTACATCAGAGCAATCAACCCTGACACTAAGTCCCAGCCTCTCTCAGTCTACATCAGAGCAATCAACCCTGACACTAAGTCCCAGCCTCTCTCAGTCTCACCACAGCTTTCTCCTTCAGTTCAACAATCAAAACTTCCTCCTATTCATTCATAAGACATATAATACCGGATTTGCTGATGAGTGAGGATGGTCATTAGTATATTATGAATGACTGGGTAGGATGGTGTGGATGGTTCATGAGTGTACTATACATCAAAAGGTTCATTTCTCCTTCACCACGTTGTGTCTGTGTTGACCTCAGCGCAGCCCGTTGTCGTGTGAGGCAGAGAGGGAGAATTCCTAATTTTCCCAGGATTGTTTTCTCAATGGGAAAAACAAGCGTCCGTTTCTCAGGCTCTGCACTGCTGAGAGACGGACAGGGCTGGGAGGGAGGAAGACGGAATACTCCCTATTCCTAAGTATTCACTGCTACATTTTACATCACATTTTAGTCATTTAGCAGACGCTCTTATCCAGAGCGACTTACAGTTAGTGAGTGCATACATTTTTTTTTTTTTTCATACTGCTACACACCATCACATCTCATCACTCAGTTTATACAGGCTTCATCTTGCATCATACTACTGGATTTTTTTACGACCTGTTTTTCCACAGGTTAATTCATATTAAATCAAATCAAATCAATACTGTATTAATTTTACTGTATGTTTTAGTGCCTATGTTACTGTGTGTGTGTGTGTTTTTGTATTTGCATTAATTAGTACATTAACAACCTCCAGTATAGCCACCCTTTAGCCTCCCCTGAGTCTTGGCCCATCTACATCTCAATCCTCACCGGAGATATATCATTAAAATATTTAAATCAGACCCCCTACCTCCCCCGCCTCCCCTCTTCTCTCCCCACTTCTGCTGGCTATAAGGGACAGGAGCTGTAGGGATCCGTCCCAAATGACACCCTATGCCCTACATAGTGCACTACTTTACAACAGAGACACATCGTCCCTGGTCAAAAGTAGTGCACTATATAGGGAATAGGGTGCCATTTGGGATGCAGCCTAGATATTGAAGGGGGAGAGTGACAGTAGTGCTGTCTGGCGTTGCTGATGGCTTCATTGGCCCTGTCTCTGAAGTGAGTGGTCTCCCGGAGCGACTGACTTAGAGAGGGCTCTTTTGTATTCTACTGTCGTACGTGGGGAGGGGTGGGGGGGCACTCTCTCAGGCTGGCAGGCACTCTCTCCCCTCTATTTACAATCAAAAAATACAAAAGGGGTGTTCTTTTGAAAAGAAATCTCATTTTTTGGGGGTTGTTCATTTTATGGAAGTGAGGAATGAGGATACAGGAGTGATGGGTTGTGGGTAAGGACAGAGGAGAGGAGGGGGTTGCCTAGATGGTGATTGGGTGTGATTAACAAAGGTACACAGAGTGCCATGGAAATGAACTAACAGATCAGAGCTCTCTCTCTCTCTCGCTCTCGCTCTCGCTCTCGCTCTCGCTCTCGCTCTCGCTCTCGCTCTCGCTCTCGCTCTCGCTCGCTCTCTCAACCCGATTCTCCCTCCCTCCCTCCCTCTGTAATGCTACATCCCCTTGCTTTAGACGTTTCACTTTCTCCCCCATCACTCTCCTCTCTCCACATCTTACCATGTCACTTTCCCTCATTCTCTCTCTCATCTTGCTTTCTACATCCCTCTCTTCTTCGTTCTCCTGCTGTCTCTCCTGACCTCTCTTTCTCTCTTTCCGTATTTCTCCCTCTCTCCCTCTCTCTCTCTCTCTGTATTTCTCCCTCTCCCTCTCTCTCTCATTCTAATTCATCTACTCCTTGCGCTGGCACTGAGTCCTAATCTCCTCACAAAGGAAGTCCTGAGCTGGCCCCGGTCCAATCTCTTTTACTCAAACACAATGTTTGACTGGCGCTTGAGAAAAGCGGAGATCTCCAAGACAAACAAACCGTGAGACAGAGAGGGTCGCCACTGGATCAAAGTGACCCCAACATAATAAGTACACACATATATGGACATGGTCACACACACACACACACACACACACACACACACACACACACACACACACACACACACACACACACACACACACGCACACACACACACACACACACACTAGTGATATATCCCATTTTTAACATATGTCTAGTCTAATCCCTAAAGACTGACAGTCTACATTGTGTCACTTTTTCAATGCATTCAGCTTAGATGAAGCAATGTATATAAAAAAGGTATTTTCCAAATAAGACATTTATTTCACACGGATAAAGCTAAAGGTTCCATGTGTGTCCTCAGAAGGCCAAATGGTTGTGATCTGTGGTAGATGGACTATGTGTTGATTGAGATAGCGACAGTATGATCTGTGGTAGATGGACTATGTGTTGATTGAGATAGCGACAGTATGATCTGTGGTAGATGGACTATGTGTTGATTGAGATAGCGACAGTATGATCTGTGGTAGATGGACTATGTGTTGATTGAGATAGCGACAGTATGATCTGTGGTAGATGGACTATGTGTTGATTGAGATAGCGACAGTATGATCTGTGGTAGATGGACTATGTGTTGATTGAGATAGCGACAGTATGATCTGTGGTAGATGGACTATGTGTTGATTGAGATAGCGACAGTATGATCTGTGGTAGATGGACTATGTGTTGATTGAGATAGCGACAGTATGATCTGTGGTAGATGGACTATGTGTTGATTGAGATAGCGACAGTATATGTTTTATGTCCTGAATTTCACAAGTCTTTGACGGACTCTTCCATTAAGCTGTTGTGTTAGTGATTAGAGGGGTCATTTATCATGCAGAGTTTGAAATCTCTGGGGTGAATCATCTCGTTTGTCACAGTCTGTTAGTGTACATGAGGCACGCCCGTGTTCCCCTAAATTATGTGTTAATTGTGAGATATTGGAGAGGCCTCAGAGGCCAATAATCACTTGACAAAGTGTATGTGCGTGTGTTCACACCGTGTCCCATCCATCACATTTATTATCACATCAACGTTAATCTGCACCAATCTCTCACGGTTGCTACATCAATGGCTGCCACTTTATCCATCTCGCTCTGACGAAAACCCCCCGTCCATCTAGTTTGTATCCAAGCTGACACTGACCCTCCTCTCTCTCTTTCTCTCTCCGGCAGCCGTGCGATCAAGACCAACCAGGACCTTCTCCCCGAGACCCCGTGGACCAACGTCCTGTATGATGACTTCTGGGGCACCCTGCTCACCCACAGCGGCAGCCACAAGTCTTTCCGGCCCCTCTGCACCCTCTCCTTCCGCCTCAACCACGCCCTGGGCGGCCTGCGCCCCTGGGGCTACCACCTGGTCAACATGGGCCTCCACGGGGCTGTCACAGGCCTCTTCACTGCCCTCTGTCGTCCCCTCCTGGGGGGAGGTCCGTGGAGTCTTCTGGCGGGGCTCCTCTTCGCCTCGCACCCGGTGCATACGGAAGCCGTGGCGGGGGTGGTGGGGAGGGCCGACGTCGGCGCGGCATTGCTGTTCCTCTTGTCTCTTCTCTGTTACACAAGGCACTGCGGGCTCCGCTCGGCCTACACGGCCTCTTCCAGGGACTGTCAGACCAGGGGCTGTGGTAGGCTTCGAGCCAGGACGTGGCTGTGGCTGCTCGGCAGCCTGGTCTGCGCAGCGTCCAGCATGCTGTGGAAGGAGCAGGGAGTCACTGTGCTGGCCGTGTCAGTGGCTTACGACCTCTTTGTATTCCAGCGGCTCCGGTTCCGCCAGGCGGTGGTCGTCCTCCTGGGGAAGGTAAACAACATTGCCCTCTGTTTACAAAGTGGCACTCCTCTTTGTGTCTCTGCGTGTATCCAATTTCCTCTTCCCACTGCGGAGGGGAAACCTCAGCCGACCACAAATGGTTCCTGTGTGTATGTACAATTCGGATTGTTTATGGGGAAGTCGTGTGTGTGTGTGTTGTTTGTTTTTCATTAAGAGTGTAATTTGAAAGCATTTAGCCCACCACTACCATGTGCACAGCTGAGGAATGCAAAATAAGGGAGTTTTTTCTTCCTCTAAATGGAAATAAAATATATAGAGAGGAGGAAATGAGGGAACATGAGCCAAGAGTTTGCACCGAGTCCTCCTCACTGAGGTAAACAGATACACTGAAACACACGTCTGGTTCAGAATCATTCCCCGATGATGTCTGTCTGTGTAAGCTTGTGTGTGTGTGAGTGTTCCTGTGAGCTTTCCACGTGTGTGTGTGTATTTGTGGCATGCAGTAGGGTTATTTTGAGGTGATAAAAGCAAGGTACTCTCTCTTACTGCAGAGACTGACACACTTCCTTCTCTGCTACATAATCTGTCTAGTCAGTTTCAGGTCCAGCATCCATCTAGTTAGACACATATATGGGGAGAGAGGGATTCACCACCCTAGAGGCTATCCTCACATACACATAGAGCATAGAAAGGTGATATATGTTCTTAGTAGAACAAGTGGAGTCCTTTACCCTGCACAGAGAAACACACACACACACATGATCATGAATGTGCACACACACGCTCACACACGCATGTTCAGACGTTCACACAGACTGTTAGCCATCTTATATGGGGAGAGATACAGTCACCACCCTATAGGCTATCTTCCATAGTCACACACACAGACACACACACACACACACACACACACACACACACACACACACACACACACACACACACACACACACACATATATATATACAGATACACACACATACACACACTCACACACACAGTCACACAAACACACACACACAGACACACAGACACACAGACACACACACACTCTGTGAGAAAACACCCATCTAGAGCTGCCACATACAGGATGAGGACAGGCAGGGTGAATGAAAGACACAGTGACGTATCTCACACAGGCACTCAGGGTTTTATTAGAAATCCTGCTCTCAGATCTATATAGCAGCTTGTATAAAACATAATGATAGGAAAATAAAGATTCTCCTTGAGGTTTTACTGGGCAAGGACAGTCTTGTCCATTTGTCCGTTTGTGTGTGTGAGAGAGAGAGAGAGAGAGAGACAGAGAGAGTGTCACCTTTCATCTCTGTGTAAGTGTGCTTACACACCCTGTGCTCTGATGCAGCTTTGCTGTAGTCCTCTTTGGCAGCTTGCTATCCTAAAGCTGTTATTAGGGGATTTTAGTGAGAGGCCCAGAGGATCAGGGTGAGGGAGGGAGGCAGGGTGAAGCCTGTCCGCTGAGCAGAAATGATCTGGGTGGGTATTCACAGCCAGTGGACCCTAGCAGAGAAACATCTGTCCTCAATTAAGACTGATACGATGGCATCTATTTACAAACCTAAAGGTTTTGGAGGAGACAGACAGGCACACAGACAGACACAGACACACACACACACACACACACTCACACACAGACATACACGGAAAGCGAGAGAGATTTCACCTCCATCAGTGGATTGTGAGTGGGGATAATTAAGCCCCTCCCCCTTTCCTCCTCCCCCTCTGACCACATTCCCTGTTAATCTATTCAGTAGCGCAGCAGGTATTTTCAACAGACAGTACCCTCCTCCCTTCACCCTTATACACAATGGACCTGTCCAATCTCCCAGAGTGAGCCGACAGATCCTGGTGCCAACCCCACGCCTCCTCTTTCGCCTTCTGCCAGCACATCTGGCTCATTTATCACCCTCGCCTCCTCGCCTTGCCCTCCCCTTCTCCTCTCCAATGCCACCCCAGCCCTCCTCTCCCATGCCACCCCTACCTCCTCTCCCACGCCACCCCAGTTCTCCTCTCCCATGCCACCCCAGCCCTCCTCTCCCATGCCACCCTAACCCTCCTCTCCCATGTCACCCCTGCCCTCCTCTCCCATGCCACCCCAGCCCTCCTCTCCCATGCCACCCCATACCTCCTCTCCCATGCCTCCCCTGCGACCATGAGGCTATCGCTCACCGATTACGACCCCAGACGCCTTGCAAACAAACACATGGGAACACAGAGAGAGAGCGAGGGAGAGAGAGGAGGAAAACTATGCTCTCACTTCCCCTCTTTTATCTGTGCCTCTTCACTCGTTCTCACCCGCTGTGCCAGAAGATCACCTCACGTCTCTCTGTCTGCCCAGTCAGTGTGGTTTTACTGTGATGGCAGAATAACAATCATTCACTTCTGTTATTGCATCATATTGGGCAGTGAGGCACTGCATTCCAATTCTATCTATGCACATGTTAGCATTTGCTTTGCTATTTCTAAAGATTTCCTGAGAATTTCAACTGTTTGTGTTATTGGCTCTGCAGTGAGAGGAAAGGGAGGGGGGAGGAAAAACCAATCCTTTCTTATTACCTGAACATCAGCTTGGATTCGTCCTGAAAAATAATAAGAAAATGCTAATTTAGTGACTCTCTGTAGTGAGGGTTGTGAACGGTCCTGCCGGCGCTCCATTTCTCATCCGATTAGTTCTTTAATCAGACTGAAATGAAAGAGGTAGGAGGGGCCTTGGAGAGAGAGAGAGAGAGAGAGAGGGGGAGAGAGAGAGATTTACAAATCAGTGACCCTGACACTAGCATCGTTTACACACACACACGTCCACGCACACACACACGCATGCACACATGTCCAGGAAACAACAGTCTGTGGAGCAGAGGTTGGAGTGTGTGTTCCAGTCAATGCGGCAGAGCCATATAGACTAGTCTTCTGTATTACCTTCATAAAAAGGTCATCTCTTTATTTCCGGTCCGGTCCGTTCCACCTGTCAAAAACAAACAGAGAATGATGGATAAAATAAAAACAAAGGAGTGTGAAACGAAGGAGTGAACGAATGACTGGTGGATAGGTGATTCAGGAATAACCTCTTCATCATGCACAGCATCAATAACAGTGTCAACTGCTTCCCACCCCTTTATCAAAGACTCAGAGTGGCTATCTCTTGGTTGTGCTTAAGCGTAGGGCCTAGTTCTTTCTGACCACGTCACCTGACCAGGAAAGCTCTTGGCCTTCGTCAGTGCCTGTAGTTATATCCTATAATACTGTAACTAGGGTCCCTATAATACTGTAACTAGGGTCCCTATAATACTGTAACTAGGGTCCCTATAATAATGTAACTAGGGTCCCTATAATACTGTAACTAGGGTCCCTATAATACTGTAACTAGGGTCCCTATAATACTGTAACTAGGGTCCCTATAATACTGTAACTACGGTCCCTATAATAATGTAACTAGGGTCCCTATAATACTGTAACTAGGGTCCCTATAATACTGTAACTAGGGTCCCTATAATACTGTAACTAGGGTCCCTATAATAATGTAACTAGGGTCCCTATAATACTGTAACTAGGGTCCCTATAATACTGTAACTAGGGTCCCTATAATACTGTAACTAGGGTCCCTATAATACTGTAACTAGGGTCTCTATAATACTGTAACTAGGGTCCCTATAATACTGTAACTAGGGTCCCTATAATAATGTAACTAGGGTCCCTATAATACTGTAACTAGGGTCCCTATAATACTGTAACTAGGGTCTCTATAATACTGTAACTAGGGTCCCTATAATACTGTAACTAGGGTCTCTATAATACTGTAACTAGGGTCCCTATAATACTGTAACTAGGGTCCCTATAATACTGTAACTAGGGTTCCTTTAATACTGTAACTAGCATCCCTATAATACTGTAACTAGGGTCCCTATAATACTGTAACTAGGGCCCAGAGTTTTCCTAATTTCCTCGTCAGGTCATGTGGTCAGGAGAAACTCTGGGCCCTACTTAAGAGGAGCCATGGGGTGAAGGATGCTGCATACGATTGGATGTTCCCTTTCTTGGCGTGTAATTAAAGAGTGACAGAAACAGTAGACCCCCTCGTTTGTCTCAATGAGGCCAGGGGCTGCAGATTAGCGCAGCGGCGGTTGACGACGGCTTGATGAATGCCGTGGCAATTATCCTCTACAGAGGCGTTCAGCTGTGAAATGATGCCTGCGGTGGTAATTGCCTCTCACTCTCTTTCTCGCTATAGTTTTGGCTGCGGTTGGATTGTATGTGTTTGTTTGTGCCAGAGCTGGGGAGTCTCACACGTTCTGTATTTAGTGGCATGTCTACAGATGTGGGGAAGGCTTTTGTTTCTACAACTTGAGACTGTCTTTCTAGAAGAATGTGCATGAAAGAGCAGTGTATCATCAGTTAATGTAATGTAACAATCTATCTGTTGGCTAATAGATCTAACAATATGTAATATCGGAAGTGAAGTGATGGATAATGTTTGACTTCCCTTTAGTTCCCTGGCAACACTGGTTCAGTATCTCTATTGTTCTATAGACAGCAATCCCAGAGAGAAGCAGGGTGACACCAGGTCCCGTGCTTTGATCCAGTGGTCCATCCATCCCAGTGGGGGATGTGAACCTATGACCTGTCCCATTATGGGTCTGTGTGCTAGCGTCACCTCAGCCTTTATAGTGAGTGGTGTTCAGTAATAAGGTCCCTTCATCAAAGTCAGCCACTCAACGCCAGACCCTAGCCCTATCTGATTAACTGGGGGAATGTGCCTAGTCAGGAGAAAAGGCCCAACCTGTGAAGAGAAGTGTAAACGGCCTGGATGTCCCTGGTTGATGACATCAGAGTTCCATCAAAAACATTGGCCAATGGACTGCATCCACACAAACGTAATACTCCGGGGTGAAGTTTCCCCTAAGTACAGATCTAGGATCAGCTTCCTCCCCCAATCCTTACCTTAAAGTGATGCTACTAAAGTTTTGAATAATTTCTGCCAGTAGCTTTGAAAGTAGGTCCCCTGAAAATTGTGCACAATTGTGTAGAACATCATCCATTTCTTTTGATATGTTACGAATTCCAATTCGTACAATATGTTACGAATGTATAGGTGCTTAAGGTCCCGTTCAATCTTTGAGCAGTGGGGTAGTGGGGAAACTAGGGACAAATTCACCCTACACCCAGACATATGGTGGCAGCGCTGCGATGTCAATGTTACTGTTTTAACTCTAACTAAAAAGTATGGTCCAAGAAGGCCCAACCAAGGCCCATATACCAGGAGGATTTATGAGGAGTATGAGGAGTGTAAACGGGACGTGACTTTATAGAGGAAGTCCGTAGGCTCTTTCCCCCTGCTGCTTTCTGTCAGTCCACAGGCAGCTTTATGAGAGAGTCAACTAATGTCAACCTAATCACGCTGTGTCTTCAAACACGTCTTAAACACCGCAAACAGACACTAATAACAGGACGATGGGATTAGAGGTCCACACGCAGCAGAGGACAATGTTTGAAAATGGTTAATGATGAATGACAAACACCATGTAGAGATAAGAATGGGCTGGTCACCATGTCGTTTTAAAAGGGAGCGAGATGGATAGAGGGAGAGAGAGAGAGACAGGGAGAGAGAGAGACAGGGCGAGAGCCCATGCGAATGGAAAGCAGAGAGGTCTTATAGAGTGAAGAGAGCAGTAATAACCCACAGTGTGTGAGATCTGTGGAGAGTTCAGGGTTTAGAGAAAAGCCTTGGCGCGAGTGGGACGGCAGGTTTGACTTGCTGCAGGGGATTATTACGGCTCTTTTAACCAGCGCAGCCACAGATGTATGAACTCCAGAAATAAAGTTACTCCAACTCAAAGAGATAAATGATCAATGATCCTAGCATTGCCCTGGGTGACCGACTGTACCCCTAGAATCAAATAAAATCGAATCAAACCACATAAAATCAAGTCAAATGTTATTTGTAAAGTGATTTTTGCTAAGTGATTTTTCACAGAATAGCCAGACGAGTTGTGAATAGAATGATACGCAGAGAAAGGTTGAAGTTCATAATAGAAAAAAGTGCAGAAAAGTAAGCAGGTGAGTTTATCTTAATAGTGCTTTAGAGGAATTTGGTGGAGTTTCAGACTCTCAATCATAATTTAAGGGAAATTGAGCTACCATTTTGGCTCAAATTATCCTGATTGAGGAATCTCCATCAACGTCGCAGGGCGTGGCTTTGGCCTTTGAGTCCGAGATTGAGCTTCAAGTAAATTAAGGCACGATTGGGGAATTGGGAGAGGAAACCTACTGGAAGGTGAAATTAAGCCTTAATGCCCTAAATGGTTCCCAGAAAAATTATAATAATCTGAGATGGAGCCAGACTGAATTTTTCATTCAGCATTTTCCGCAGACAAGAGGAACAAGACGATCCCATCAATAAGCTCATCTCCTCTGTGTGAAAATACATAGCCTCTTCCTTTCTGTGTCTGCGTTCTGGTTCAGAAATCAATATCCAATTCTTCCCTCTGATTTTCTTACTCCCCTTCAGCCCAAAAATCTCCCCGGTCGTATTGGATATCTTTCCACAAAAAGAGAAGACTGAAAACACAGATTTTCTGTAATTGGTTTATCTCACAGTCACATGTACCTCATCTCAGAGGAAATCTTCTCCTCCTCTGAGAGACGAAATTGTCTCAAACTCTCAGTTCTGAAGTGAAGCCCAACAAATGAACCATGTCTATAGTCCAGGACAAGTCAATGCTAATAAACTCCTTACACACTAGTAGGGTCATAACCTTCGCTGAGCAGGACTATTTGAAAATAGTTTCTCTCTGAGCTCTCTGTTGAGAGTTAACTAGGGCTATGTTTATGTGCTTATGAATATATTTGATTTGATTTTATATACTGAATGGACGTTAGTTCCAGCTGAACTGTAGGCCCCTAACACTTTTAAAGAGGATTTTCTCTGTTTACAGTTTGGAGCACAATGACATTGTTTGAGAAATAATCCATCAGGTTTAAACTGTACAACATCATTCTTTGGGAATGAGACTAACTCCCTTTTCATACTATCGTGCCAACCGGGCGAAATTGTGCTGGCACTGATCATTTCTGTTTACATTGTCCTTTGCAGCATGACAACTGCAACTATGGTGGATGTGTGACCAGTGCAGTACAGCTTGGCTCGGCATGGCTCGGTGCAGTTTAGGAGTGTGAAACGTGAATGAGAACCAGAGACCTAGGCTGTGCAGCTTCCTGGCTGCCTGTGTCATGCTGGGGATAACACTCTTACTCAGTCTACTCATCTCTGTGGAGCTCTTACAGATGTTTTTATATTTACTTTGTAACCTAGTTTAAAGTAGGGTGCAACCTAGGGCTGTAATTGCGAAACAGCCTGAAATGTTCAAAGGCCTGGTGAGATTTAGATGAAAACACTTACACACACAGACACACAGACACACACACAGCCCTCATGCCACCCCCACAGGTTCAGCCAGAGTTCACTGGAGGCTGGTGTGTGGATGGAAGCCACAGTCTCTGCCTGTACAGGAGGAAGAAGAGAAAACTCCCTGGTCTCTGTCTGGATAGTAGGAAGACTCATCCCGTCGGCCAATAAATATTTTAAAAGGCGTTCATACTGATTTATCCAAATTAATTCAATTTCTTCGTTAGACCATCAGACCAACAGATGATAATCAACTGGATTACGAGATAACAATACATCATAAGGGGGCCATGCGTGCTCATGACAAGTCTTACAATGCATTCGAACTGCATCATTTTGCGTTATACCTGCAGGCTTGAAGTAAAGTGTTACCCAAACTTTCTCCTGAGACAGAGCAATATGTTCTGTTCAACTGGTATCTGTGTTAATACATTCCTTTCACAGCTGCCTTCTCTCTCTTCCGGAGGGCGGGGACCCATAAGTCTAGACAGATGTGATGTAATTAGCCAGAATCGAGGAGGTGACCGGACAACCTTCGGTAACCATAGCAACGGTAACTCTAGACTTTAAAGTTTTGCTGACCTGTCCAGAGGAGAGGGCATCTAGTCACTAGGTGTATGAGTCAGAGTGCAGATCTAGGATCAGGTTCCTCCGTGTCCATCTAATCTTATTCATTATGATATAAAAGACTAAACTGATCAGCACTCCTACTCTGAATATGGGCCCAGGAGTGTGACCCTGTGAAACAAAGTGAAATCATATTTGAGCTATTCTCTACTTATCATATAGTTGTCCCCTGGCTGCTTTCTTTTTCTGCCTTTTTTGCTTCGGGTAGTACTCTAATCTATGCATCAAAAAATACAATTCCCAGATTTTTATGAGCCTAACATGCCAAAAAAGGTCTTAATTCCAATGCCAGATATGTATTCATAAAGCCATTAGGAACTGTAAAAATAGCAAACAATCTCTCTTGAAGTCCATTTTCCTCTGAGAAGTTCATCAGGGGATCGCTTTGTAACATTTGGCAGTTGTAATGAAGTTTTGAAGTTACTCGTCCTAGTCTAACTACAGTAACGTCCCTCATGGAGCTGAAAGCTGAACGTGTTGACAGGCCAGTGAAAGGTGTTGTGTGACGGAGGACCATTTAATAGGGAACCTGATGCCATTCATGCTACGGCATTAATACTCTTATAGCTGTAAACAGCATCTACATACCAACACAGTGAGCTCTAAGCTGATTAAAAGTCACACTCCACTCTACTGAAATGGGCAAACAATCCGAACCAGGCCCTCCCCGCTCTGCTTCTCCCAGCATACATTAGGGCTGCATCTGACATGGCACCCTATTCCCTACTCTATGTATGGATTAGCGTGCCTACTCTATGCAGGGTTTAGGGTGCCATTTTGGACCTACCCTAGGCCTGAGTTGTTTAGTCAAATTGCACTCAAGTGACTTAGCTAGTCTAAACACATAGCCTATTTTGGCATACAAGACACCATACTACAATACATGGAAGGATCTGTTCTATATCACATTCGGAGGCATTACTTTGCAGGTAGATGGATAGATGGAATAAGAATGAGAGAAACACAGTGCAGGTCTTTGCCAAACAGCCATGATGTCATCGTATGCAGTTGGTAGTAGGGTCCAGTGTCGTGGTCTAATGGTCACGTATAGTAGGTACTCTGTTTATTTGACATTACTTTATTGGGGCAAAGGAAACTGTTAAAAAGTCCACTGGCACCAGTGCGCCAAAATCAACATTTTAGAGGTCAATTGATAGAAAGGAGTGCGTGGGGAATGGTGAGGTAGTGGTTTTCTTAGCTTGTTAATTCACAAATGAAAGGGAATTTATGGAAATGTATATTTTAATGTACATAGGCCTAACTGTAATTAATGTAGGTATGAGCTTAGCATACATTTTCGGCATTACATTGAGTTCCACAGCATTATATTGGGCAGATGTTCACCTGGAATTGCCCTAGCCTACCAGTATTTCTCATCGCACCGTCAAACGAGAAGAATCCTAGTCCTTTAGGGCATTATTCTATTAAATCAAACTGAAACCTATGAATAGAGGTGACACCAACATGGAGGGTAATTCGATAAAGAATATATTTTCTGATGAATGTGAAGTGTTAATATAAGTGCTCTAAAACCCCCATTTAGTCTCTCACTGCTATCAATGCTTCATTTCTCTAAAAATGCTTTCTGTGTTTGTGTAGCAACATAGCCATATTATTTCTGGCCATTGTAGATACTTTTTTTTAGAGGACTTGCCAATAATACACAGAGCACTTGGCTGTGTCAATTGCGCATGAACACGGCTTTTGCCCTGGGCAGCTTTTGCAAAAACATTCCTACCATTTCATTCCTCATTTCTAAACAGTTCTATTCTTGAAATTCCTTGCGATGTGAAATCATAGAGGTTATCGACCTTTCACATGGTCGAGATAAATGAATACACACCAAATCAACCAAAACCAGTAGCTTCTGTGTTAAAGAAAATATCTACAACTATGTCTTGTAGATTTTACTTAGTATCAGCCCAGTAAACAATTGATAGTTACCAATGCATTCCCAGAACGCTAGCAGGAACGTTTTGAGAATGCTAAAATGGCAATTTTTCTCAAAGTTCCCTGAAATTTGGACAGAAGTTCCAGGGTAGTTCCCATAACATTCCTATAATGTTGTCTAATGTTTTCTCTCTCCTACAGAAGAGGAACACCACTATACTGCTGAGTCTGAGTGTGTTGGTCTCCTGGGGCGTGCTTCTCCTGGCTGCTCGTCTCTACTGGATGGGTAACAAGCCCCCCAACTTCTCCAACTCCGACAACCCGGCGGCTGACTCTCCGCACCTCCTCACGAGAACTCTGACCTTCCTCTACCTGCCCGCCGCCAATGCCTGGCTCCTACTATGCCCTGACCAGCTCAGCTTCGATTGGTCCATGGATGCTCTACCGTTAATCAAGACCTTTGTTGATTGGAGGAACCTTCACACTGTGGCCTTCTATGCTGGATTAGCTCTCCTGGCTTGGTTTGGCCTCCGTAGCAGTAGCAGCCCCGCCTCCAAGGCCAAGGAGACCAATGGGAAAGCTCACTTGGCGAACGGGAAGGCCCTCACCAACGGGCACAGCTACCATCCTCCAGACGGCAACCACAACAACCACAAGATAAACTCAGAGCAGGGCTCTCCAAAGACCAATTGGAAAACCACCCTCAACGGGAATGGGTTCACCAAACCCTACCACTGTTCCCCTCGGACCACCCACCCCTCCCTCCCCTCTCTTGCCACCCTGCCCTCCACGGAGAACGTTGTGGTCTTCTCCCTGGGCCTACTCTCGCTGCCCTTCCTCCCGGCCACAAACCTGTTCTTCTACGTGGGGTTCGTGGTGGCCGAGCGGCTGCTGTACATACCCAGCATGGGCTTCTGTCTGCTGGTGGCAGTGGGGGCCCGGGCCCTGTACGTCAGGCTGAGGACCAGGGGCCCCAGGGTCGTGCTACTGGGTCTGTTTGCGGGCCTGGTGCTGCTATATGGCATCAAGACGGTGCTGAGGAACAGGGACTGGAGCAACGAGGAGATGCTCTACAAGTCAGGGATCAGTGTTAACCCCGCTAAAGGTAGAGTGGAGGAGGCTGTTGACTAACCAACACATTCTGGAATATGGGCCTTTGGTTTGGTACTTTAGTCCCACTGTGATAAATTTAGGCCTGAGAATTACATCACTCTCATGTAGATTAGAAAATGTTTCAGTACTTAATTCTTCTAGGTCCAGGACTAGGCTTAATCTATGGCTGTGAAACTGGCCCATAAAGAATAAAGTATATGTAATAAATGATTTGTAATCTTTCCTCGTTAATGCAAAACTTGCCAAACCTCAAGATCTTTCCATTACACAATACCAGTATGCCCTTGACTGACACCTGTCTTTATTTGTTAGCATGGGGCAACCTGGGAAACGTCCTGAAGAACCAGGGCAAGATGGCCGAGGCAGAGAGGGCGTACCGGAATGCCCTGTACTACCGGGGAAACATGGCAGACATGCTGTATAATCTGTGAGTGTGAGACATGTCATCTCTGCCATTCTCCACTACCTCAACGAGGATGAAGGACCATGAGAGCTATCATCCATCAGTACTGCTTAGACAGACAGGTAGAAAAAGAACAGGGGAGAGGCGAGAGAGAGAGAGAGAGAGAGAGAGAGAGAGAGAGAGAGAGAGAGAGAGAGAGAGAGAGAGAGAGAGAGAGAGAGAGAGAGAGAGAGAGAGAGAGAGAAGTGGAGAAACAGAGAGAGCGCTAGAGAGAAAGGAGAGAAAGAGAGAGAATTCACAAAATGGGACAAACATCAAATTGAGACTCTGCATGCAGAATTCTGCTAAAATATCCTCTGTGTACAACGAAAAACACCAAATAATGCATGCAGAGCAGAATTAGGCAGATACCCGCTAATGATCAAAATCCAGAAAAGAGCCGTTCAATTCTATAACCACTTAAAAGGAAGCAATTCCCAAACCTTCCATAACAAAGCCATCACCCACAGAGAGATGAACCTGGAGAAGAGTCCCCTAAGCAAGCTGGTCCTGGGGCTCTGTTCACAAACACAAACCGACCCCACAGAGCCCCAGGACAACAACAACAACAACACAATTAGACCCAACCAAATCATGAGAAAACAAAAAGAGAATTACTTGACACATTGGAAAGAATTAACAAAAGAACTGAGCAAACTAGAATGCTATTTGGCCCTAAACAGAGAGTACACAGTGGCAGAATACCTGACCACTGTGACTGACCCAAACTTAAAGAAAAGTTTGACTATGTACAGACTCAGTGAGCATAGCCTTGCTGTTGAGAAAGGCCGCCGTAGGCAGACCTGGCTCTCAAGAGAAGACAGGATATGTGCACACTGCCCACAAAATGAGGTGGAAACTGAGCTGCACTTCCTAACCTCCTGCCAAATGTATGACCATATTAGAGACACATATTTCCCTCAGATTACAGAGATCCACAAAGAATTTGAAGACAAACCCAATTTTGATAAACTCCCTTATCTACTGGGTGAAATATCACTGTGTGCCATCACAGCAGCAATATTTGTGACCTGTTGCCACAAGAAAAGGGCAACCAGTGAAGAACAAACACCATTGTAAATACAACCCATATTTATGTTTATTTATTTTCCCATTTATACTTTAACTATTTCCACATTGTTACAACACTGTACAGTGAGGGAAAAAAGTATTTGATCCCCTGCTGATTTTGTACGTTTGCCCACTGACAAAGAAATGATCAGTCTATAATTTTAATGGTAGGTTTATTTGAACAGTGAGAGACAGAATAACAACAAAAAAATCCAGAAAAACACATGTCAAAAATGTTATAAATTGATTTGCATTTTAATGAGGGAAATAAGTATTTGACCCCTCTGCAAAACATGACTTAGTACTTGGTTGCAAAACCCTTGTTGGCAATCACAGAGGTCAGATGTTTCTTGTAGTTGGCCACCAGGTTTGCACACATCTCAGGAGAGATTTTGTTCCACTCCTCTTTGCAGATCTTCTCCAAGTCATTAAAGTTTCGAGGCTGACGTTTGGCAACTCGAACCTTCAGCTCCCTCCACAGATTTTCTATGGGATTAAGGTCTGGAGACTGGCTAGGCCACTCCAGGACCTTAATGTGCTTCTTCTTGAGCCACTCCTTTGTTGCCTTGGCCGTGTGTTTTGGGTCATTGTCATGCTGGAATACCCATCCACGACCCATTTTCAATGCCCTGGCTGAGGGAAAGAGGTTCTCACCCAAGATTTGACGGTACATGGCCCGTCCATCGTCCCTTTGATGCGGTGAAGTTGTCTTGTCCCCTTAGCAGAAAAACACCCCCAAAGCATAATGTTTCCACCTCCATGTTTGACGGTGTGGATGGCGTTCTTGGGGTCATAGGCAGCATTCCTCCTCCTCCAAACACGGCGAGTTGAGTTGATGCCAAAGAGCTCCATTTTGGTCTCATCTGACCACAACACTTTCACCCAGTTCTCCTCTGAATCATTCAGATGTTCATTGGCAAACTTCAGACGGCCCTGTATATGTGCTTTCTTGAGCAGGGGGACCTTGCGGGCGCTGCAGGATTTCAGTCCTTCACGGCGTAGTGTGTTACCAATTGTTTTCTTGGTGACTATGGTCCCAGCTGCCTTGAGATCATTGACAAGATTCTCCCGTGTAGTTCTGGGCTGATTCCTCACCGTTCTCATGATCGTTGCAACTCCACGAGGTGAGATCTTGCATGGAGCCCCAGGCCGAGGGAGATTGACAGTTATTTTGTGTTTCTTCCATTTGCGAATAATCGCACCAACTGTTGTCACCTTCTCACCAAGCTGTTTGGCGATGGTCTTGTAGCCCATTCCAGCCTTGTGTAGGTCTACAATCTTGTCCCTGACATCCTTGGAGAGCTCTTTGGTCTTGGCCATGGTGGAGAGTTTGGAATCTGATTGATTGATTGCTTCTGTGGGCAGGTGTCTTTTATATAGATAACAAACTGAGATTAGGAGCACTCCCTTTAAGCGTGTGCTCCTAATCTCAGCTCATTACCTGTATAAAAGACACTTGGGAGCCAGAAATCTTTCTGATTGAGAGGGGTCAAATACTTCCCTCATTAAAATGCAAATCAATTTATAACATTTTTGACATGCGTTTTTCTGGATGTATTTGTTGTTATTCTGTCTCTCACTGTTCAAATAAACCTACCATTCAAATTATAGACTGATCATTTCTTTGTCAGTGGGCAAACGTACAAAATCAGCAGGGGATCAAATACTTTTTTCCCTCACAGTATATATACATAATATGACATTTGAAATGTCTTTATTCTTTTGGAACTTCTGAGTGTAATATTTACTGTTAATATTTATTGTTTAATTCACTTTTGTTTACTATCTACTTCACTTGCTTTGGCAATGTTAACATACGTCTCCCATGCCAATAAAGCCCTTAAATTGAAATTGAATTGAATTGAGAGAGAGAGAGAGAGGAAATGGGTTGTTGTATCCCCAGAGGGTGACAGTGATTTCATTAATCATGATTTGCGGGGCTCGGGGAGAACATGAAGGCACTTCTAATACCCACAATAACCCTCCGAGTGTCAAAGGTGCCAAGCCTCATAACCGGCCAACATTTCCCACTCTCTCTACTCCCTGCCCACCTGTCAAGAAACAGGAGGAGTCAGCTTTGTGAACGAACACATTTCTGTGTTTACGTGTCACTCCTTTAATGAAGGTGACGTTCGGAAATTACAGATGGTTAACAAATAAACCGAATGAGGGCCCGAGGGGTCACTCATAGTTCTTTTTTTCCCTGTCACTTATCACTGTCTAATGTTAGGCTGCAATTAGATTTAAAACCAAAACAGTCAGAGTTGCCACATGGTTTCCCTGATTGCCCTGTAGACCCCTCTCTCCTCTGTGTCATTCTACCATAACTCTGGACCTGTCCTCTTCTTTCCACCAGGGGTTTGCTGCTACAAGAGAACCACAGGTCCTCAGAGGCAATGCATTACTATAAGCTGGCCATTGGGAGCAGGCCAACTCTGGCATGTAAGTATTGCTAAGAGGCCATTTCCTAAAATGACGTATTGCAGGGCTGAAGTGATTGCGATCGGGGCCGGCCGGTGGAGATGAGAGGAGTTGATACGTGACCTGCCTAATGGGTTGTCTCTGGCTTTGTTTAATCGAATTAAATGAATTGAATGTTACATTCAGGTTTTAATCACGGCCCAGTGTTAATGCTGAAATAGTCGTTCTGTATGCGTCTGTCTGGCCCATTTCAGAGCCTATTTCAGAGGCCTATCGGACCGTTTCAGCCGACAGTCTAATGGAAGTAAATCTCACTCTTGACTGCTCGCGTATGTAATGCGTAGACATATTTCACTGTATCAGACCCTAGCAGAGGACGGGAAAAGCAGGGGATTTAGGTTGCATGAGTTAGTTAGTTCATTCTTCAATTTTTCTCCTCAACCTCTCTTTCAACCTCTCTGCACTCTACCCACACACTCACACATACTACACTGACACTCCAACACACACACACACAAAACACAAGCATATTGACGCCACACACACATAAACACTTACACGTAGACACACTTTTACACTCTTCACATGCACTGCTCTGTTTATTATCTATCCTGATTGCATAGTCACTTTTACCCCTACCTACATGTACAGATTACCTCAACTACCTCAACTACCTCATACCCCTGCAAATTGACTGGGTACCGATAATCCTTGTATTCAGCCTCGTTATTGGTATTTTATTTTATTTCACTTTTTTCTTCTTATTATTTGCAAAACAAAAGAAGTTCCTATATTTGAACTCTGCATTGTTGGGAAATGGCTTGTAAGTAAGCGTTTCAAGGTAAAGTCTACACCTGTTGTATTCGGCGCAGTGACAAATAAAATGTGATTTGTTTTCCTCTTTCCCTAAACCTTTTCCCTGCTTTTATCTATCCCCTCTGTTTCTCAATTTATACCCCCCCCTGCTCTAATCCTCCTCCTCTGCCCCCTCTCTTACCCCTTTTCTCATCCTCTGCCTTCTCTCTCCCTCATTCCTCTTCCTCATCCTCCCTTTCCCCCTCTGTTCCTCCTCCGCCCCCTCTCTCCCCCTCTCGTCACCCCACAGCGGCCTACTTGAACACGGGCATCATCCTGATGAACCAGGGCGGTCTGGAGGAGGCCAAGAGGACCTTTGTAACCTGCGCTGAGATCCCAGACGAGAACCTGAAGGACCCCCACACCCACAAGAGCTCCGTCACCAGCTGCCTGTACAACCTGGGCAAGCTTCTCCATGAGCAGGGCCTGCAGGAGGTATGCTACTACAGTACAGTGGGGCCAGGGCAGTGGCTGAGACGTAGAAATGCAATGGATAGAATGTATACAGCGAATGTAGATCGATAGCATACTGTGGTAGTGTACTTGCACTCTCGAGTTTCCGGAGACTAGCTGTCTGAAAACTTGCTTTAGCTTGCGGCCTTGGCTTTATATAAGCTCAGCAACTGCTTAACTCTTCATCTATGACAAAAGGACTCAGAGACAACTAAAGACTCGTTATATTCCTGAAGCCCTTTTCATTAGACAGTGAGGAAGAGGCTTTGTGGATGGTAACACTGATGAAACACACTATGACTAACTGCCCTCTCCCCTCCTCCTCCTCCCCATCTATGACAGGAGGCTCTGTCTGTCTATAAAGAAGCGGTACAGAAAATGCCTAGGCAGTTTGCACCTCAGAGTCTCTACAACATGATGGGTGAGCAGGAAACCATTTATTTTTTCACAAATATTTGTATTGGATTTTCCCCCCAGCTCTAGTCAGCAAGTTCAATACATATGGCACTTTACAAAACAAATGCAGTTCATACATTCTCATAGATCAGGGGTACTCAACTCTTACCCTACGAGGTCCAGAGCCTGCTAGTTTTCTGTTCTTCCTGATAATTAATTGCACACACCTGGTGTCCCAGGTCTAAATCACTCCCTGATTAGAGGGGAACAATGAAAAAATGCAAGAGTTGAGTTTGAGGGTCATATATCATAATGTATTGTTAACATCCTAGAACAGGGTTCTTCAATTCCGGTCCTGGAGGGCCGAAACACTTCTGTTTTTTATTTCTACCTGGTAGTTAATTGCACTCACCTGGTGTCCCAGGTCTGAATTAGCCCCTGATTAGAAGGAGAGGATGGAAAACAGAGGTGTTTCGGCCCTCCAGGACCAGAATTGAAGGACCCTGTCCTAGAATATGGGAAAGGGAAGGAAGGAGTAAAGGTGAGCATTTTCTAAAGATGGACATATGTTCAAGCATCCCCCGGACACAGACCAAGCTCAGCCACGGGCTGAAAAGCCCAATTAAAGTTTCCAGTGAAAGTGCTTCCCAGCCCAGGGCCAGGACCAATTAATGTCTGTGAGACCGTTTCTGTTTCCTACCCCAGCTCATCATATCACTCTCCACTCTACCATCACTCTACCCTAGATCACTCGCCACTCGACCATCACTCAACCCTAGATCACTCTTCACTCTACCCTAGATCACTCTCCACTCTACCATCACTCTACCCTAGATCACTCTCCACTCTACCATCACTCTACCCTAGATCACTCTCCACTCTACCATCACTCAACCCTAGATCACTATCCACTCTACCATCACTCAACCCTAGATCACTCTCCACTCTACCATCACTCTACCCTAGATCACTCTCCACTCTACCATCACTCTACCCTAGATCACTCTCCACTCTACCATCACTCAACCCTAGATCACTCTCCACTCTACCATAACTCTACCCTAGATCACTCTCCACTCTACCATCACTCTACCCTAGATCACTCTCCACTCTACCATCACTCAACCCTAGATCACTCTTCACTCTACCCTAGATCACTCTCCACTCTACCATCACTCAACCCTAGATCACTCTCCACTCTACCATCACTCAACCCTAGATCACTCTTCACTCTACCCTAGATCACTCTCCACTCTACCATCACTCTACCGTAGATCACTCTCCACTCTACCATCACTCAACCCTAGATCACTCTCCACTCTACCATCACTCAAACCTAGATCACTCTCCACTCTACCCTAGATCACTCTCCACTCTACCATCACTCAACCCTAGATCACTCTTCACTCTACCCTAGATCACTCTCCACTCTACCATCACTCAACCCTAGATCACTCTCCACTCTACCATCACTCTACCCTAGATCACTCTCCACTCTACCATCACTCTACCCTAGATCACTCTCCACTCTACTATCACTGTCTAGCACAGTGTTCTGCAGGGCTGACAGTCAGGAATTGAAATGGAATTGACAGGTATCTCTGGTATTCTGTTCAAGAGGGAGCAACTAATTCATCCTCTGAGCTAGATTTAGTTTGACAGTCAATCTGGAGCCATGTCAGGCTTTTGACTTAGCCAATGACTGAAGGTGAAAAGCCAGGTAGTGACAACAGCTTCGCCGCGTGACGGGGAAGACTTGGCACAGGGAGACGACTTTAATCATCCAAATATCCTTCTTAATTCCCACCTATCATATACGATAATTCTCCTCATCTTTGATTCATGTAACTGAGGAATATGTGTTTAGAATGACTCATTCTAGTGGTAGTAGAACCACCTGCTTAAGGTCTTCAGTTTCCAAAACTAAAAAAGAGGTTTCTCAATATTATCTCATGAAATGAGGCTATTTGATGTGCTTTAAGCAGATAACATCGGTTTATTTTGATTTATTTTATTTAACCTTTATTTAACTAGGTTTAATTCCATTCCAACACCACTGCTCCTAAATATGTATGCAATCCTAATGTAGATGTGTAACAAAGAGAATTCTAACTAAGCTGGCTATAATAAGTAATGTCCCATGTTGTGTTATTCTAACACTAATTACATTATTAGAAGCCCTTCCTGATTGTATGGTTGAGATTGCCGTTCCGTGTCGGCAACATTCTTTTGATGACGCATGGTGCGGGCCTGAAAAGATGGAGAATGTTTGTTCAGGTGAGAGGGGGTCTGTCATCTGGGCCCTGGGGAGCGGCGCTCACTGCGCTGGGATCAGATCTGGGATTCTCACGGCTTTGAGATCAGAGACATTCTCAGAGAGAAACTGGTCACGTTCCAACTGAAATTGGTGTCAGGGGATTAATTTAACGGAGGAACATTTCTTTTTATTGGTGGAATTACGTGTGTTTTTAGGAATGGAGGGCTGGAAATGGGTCGGGCTCCATCTGTCTTGTTATCAGCCGTGCACCTGTTGGAGATCTATTATAACACTCTTATCTATTCATCAGTCACTGGGAAGCACTGGAACATTTCATCATTCATATCATAAGTCCCATTTAGATAGAAACATCAGTCACAAAACTCATCATACTACAATATGTCTCTAATACTTTGTCTTCCTCTTATTATAAAGTGGCAGAGAAGGTGTTGAGGTTATGGTTCTGTGTATGACCCCTTCCCTCTGACCTCTGAATGTTGACCCCTCATACTGAAGGAGAGGCCGTATCGCCCCTGACCTATGACCTTTGACCCCTAACAGGAGAGGCCTACATGAGGCTGAATAGGCTGGAGGAGGCGGGCCACTGGTACAGGGAGTCGCTGAGGGCCAAGCCGGATCACATCCCCGCCCACCTGACCTACGGGAAACTCCTGTCCATCATTGTAAGTCCCTCCTCTACTACTAACCTCTATATGTCACTAGGGGTGTGCTCAGTTAGCAAAAGAGAGTAGTCACACATACTGTGTTTTATTTGCAGTGTGTTTAAAAATATATACACTGCTCAAAAAAATAAAGGGAACACTTAAACAACACAATGTAACTCCAAGTCAATCACACTTCTGTGAAATCAAACTGTCCACTTAGGAAACAACACTGATTGACAATACATTTCACATGCTGTTGTGCAAATGGAATAGACAACAGGTGGAAATTATAGGCAATTAGCAAGACACCCCCAATAAAAGACTGGTTTTGCAGTTGGTGACCACAGACCACTTCTCAGTTCCTATGCTTCCTGGCTGATGTTTTGGTCACTTTTGAATGCTGGCGGTGCTTTCACTCTAGTGGTAGCATGAGACGGAGTCTACAACCCACACAAGTGGCTCAGGTAGTGCAGCTCATCCAGGATGGCACATCAATGCGAGCTGTGGCAAGAAGGTTTGCTGTGTCTGTCAGCGTAGTGTCCAGAGCATGGAGGCGCTACCAGGAGACAGGCCAGTACATCAGGAGACGTGGAGGAGGCCGTAGGAGGGTAACAACCCAGCAGCAGGACTGCTACCTCCGCCTTTGTGCAAGGAGGAGCAGGAGGAGCACTGCCAGAGCCCTGCAAAATGACCTCCAGAAGGCCACAAATGTGCATGTGTCTGCTCAAACGGTCAGAAACAGACTCCATGAGGGTGGTATGAGGGCCCGACGTCCACAGGTGGGGGGTTTTGCTTACAGCCCAACACCGTGCAGGACGTTTGGCATTTGCCAGAGAACACCAAGATTGGCAAATTCGCCACTGGCGCCCTGTGCTCTTCACAGATGAAAGCAGGTTCACACTGAGCACATGTGACAGACGTGACAGAGTCTGGAGACGCCGTGGAGAACGTTCTGCTGCCTGCAACATCCTCCAGCATGACCGGTTTGGCGGTGGGTCAGTCATGATGTGGGGTGGCATTTCTTTGGGGGGCCGCACAGCCCTCCATGTGCTCGCCAGAGGTAGCCTGACTGCCATTAGGTACCGAGATGAGATCCTCAGACCCCTTGTGAGACCATATGCTGGTGCGGTTGGCCCTGGGTTCCTCCTAATGCAAGACAATGCTAGACCTCATGTGGCTGGTGTGTGTCAGCAGTTCCTGCAAGAGGAAGGCATTGATGCTATGGACTGGCCTGCCCGTTCCCCAGACCTGAATCCAATTGAGCACATCTGGGACATCATGTCTCGCTCCATCCACCAACGCCACGTTGCACCACAGACTGTCCAGGAGTTGGCGGATGCTTTAGTCCAGGTCTGGGAGGAGATCCCTCAGGAGACCATCCGCCACCTCATCAGGAGCATGCCCAGGCGTTGTAGGGAGGTCATACAAGCACGTGGAGGCCACACACACTACTGAGCCTCATTTTGACTTGTTTTAAGGACATTACATCAAAGTTGGATCAGCCTGTAGTGTGGTTTCCACTTTAATTTTGAGGGTGACTCCAAATTCAGACCTCCATGGGTTGATACATTTGATTTCCATTGATAATTTTTGTGTGATTTTGTTGTCAGCACATTCAACTATGTAAAGAAAAAAGTATTTAATAAGATTATTTCATTCATTCAGATCTAGGATGTGTTATTTTAGTGTTCCCTTTATTTTTTTGAGCAGTGTATAATTGTGACCTAGTATTGATTCCGTGCTCTTTTAAGGATCCTATTCTGGATGTTCCATGTTCAACCTTTGATATTGAACACTGCAGTGTTGAGGATGAGCTCAAAGATTGAATCCGCAGTAGGGGGAAACAGAGCCCCTGTCATTGTTATTATTTTTGTTTTGTTGACAAGCAGAGGTGAGGAGTACCGCGCATCCCCAAAAAATCTGTACATATGCTGCTGTTCTATCACGCATGCAATGATGTCTGAGGGGAAAACAGTGCTAGTTGTTTACAGTAACTTCTTTGTTGTTGTAATATTATAAACGGACGTGGCTGTTTCACCTTTAAGGATTACAGCTTAAAGTAACAATTTCACTGTAATGTTTACACCTGTTGTATCCTGTGCACATGACTTGATTTGAAGCTGGCTGTTGCTTCTCACATTGAAAAGGTTTAAAATATTACGAACGGTTTCCTCACAATTCTGAGTTTTATCCCCAAAAAATTTACAGAAGATAGCCCTATTTGGTAAAAGACCAAGTCCATATAATGGCAAGAACAGCTGAAATAAGCAAAGAGAAATGACAGTCCATCATTACTTTAAGACATGAAGGTCAGTCAATACGGAAAATGTCAAGAACTTTGAACGTTTCTTCAGGTGCAGTCGCAAAAACCATCAAGCGCTATGATGAAACTGGCTCTCATGAGGGTCGCCACAGGAATGGAAGACCCAGAGTTACCTCTGCTGCAGAGGATAAGTTCATTAGAGTTAACTGCACCTCAGATTGCAGCCCAAATAAATGCTTCACAGAGTTCAAGTAACAGACACATCTCAACATCAACTATTCAGAGGAGACTGTGTGAATCAGGCCTTCATGGTCGAATTGCTGCAAAGAAACCACTACTAAAGGACACAAATAAGAAGAAGAGACTTGATTGGGCCAAGAAACACGAGCAATGGACATTAGACCAATGGGAATTTGTAATTTGGTCTGGAGTCCAAATTTGAGATTTTTGGTTCCAACCGCTGTGGCTTTGTGAGACGCGCTGTGGGTGAACGGATGATCTCTGCATGTGTATTTTCCACCGTAAAGCATGGAGGAGGAGGTGTGATGTTGTGGGGGTGCTTTGCTGGTGACACTGTCTGTGATCTATTTAGAATTCAAGGCACACTTAACCAGCATGGCTACCACAGCATTCTGCAGCGATACGCCATCCCATCTGGTTTGGGCTTAGTGGGACTATCATTTGTTTTTCAACAGGACAATGACCCAACACACCTCCAGGCTGTGTAAGGGCTATTTTACCAAGAAGGAGAGTGATGGAGTGCTGCATCAGAAGACCTGGTCTCCACAATCTCCCGACCTCAACCAAATTGAGATGGTTTGGGATGAGTCGGACCGCAGAGTGAAGGAAAAGCAGCCAACAAGTGCTCGGCATATGTGGGAACTCCTTCAAGACTGTTGGAAAAGCATTCCAGGTGAAGCTGGTTGAGAGAATGCCAAGAGTGTGCAAAGCTGTCATCAAGGCAAAGGGTGGCTATTTGAAGAATATCAAATATCAAATATATTTTGATTTGTTTAACACTTTTTTGGTTACTACATGATTCCTTATTTCATAGTTTTGATGTCTTCACTATTATTCTACAATGTAGAAAATAGTCAAAATAAAGAAAAACCCTTGAATGAGTAGGTGTTCTAAAACTTTTGACCGGTAGTGTACATTCATAAATCATATAAAAGACATTGCATAAATACCTAGTTGTACTGTATATGTAAAATATAGAAATGTTACATTGCCATGGAAACCATATGATTACAATCCCAAAGAGACATACCAAATAAATTCAAATAAAATGTTATTCATCACATGCGCCAAATACAATTGGTGTAGACGTTACAGTGAAATGCTTGCTTACGAACCTTTCCCAACGATGCAGAGTAAAAAAATTAAAATAAATTAGTAACTAAAACGAGGAAAAAAATGTAATCCACAAGAATAGAGCTATATACAGGGAGTACGAGTACCAGATCAATGTGGAGCTATATACAGGGAGTACGAGTACCAGATCAATGTGGAGCTATATACAGGGAGTACCAGTACCAGATCAATGTGGAGCTATATACAGGGAGTACCAGGACCAGATCAATGTGGAGCTACATACAGAATAAGCCCTTAACTTCTTCTCACTCTCTTTCAAAGACAGGTTTAAAGGAAATGCGGCTCGCTCATACCACACAGGCACACACACACCCATACACACACACACTCTCACCAAGCGATAACTAGTCGAGCAGGTAGGCACTGTGAGTTCTCAGAATGAAGCCACGCCTTAAATCGTTTGCATGGTGCCACCCTCAAGGGGGGTTTCCATGGTGGCAGTGTTGTGAGGTTCTTTGCATACAGACCGTGGCTGCAGATCAGATTTTTTCAGGAACTTTAGTCGCCGACTAATGATTCCGAAGCTTCTGCGCATGTGCGGATGACGTTCTGCGCATTTGTAAATTTTCAACTTTACGCGTAGAGAACAGGCTACTCAGGTGAATGGTGCTTGTTTAATAAAGTTAGATCAAAGCTGAATTAATGTCTGCAACATCACATAATGATAGTATTCTACATAACAGAACCGGATATAATAGCATAGTATTATGTTACTGTAAGACAAAAACACCACCACGTTCAATCGTAAAGGATAATTCTTCAAGTTTTACCGGTGAAACGCCCATGCAGCATCTACATACCAACCATTGGATCTTGATCATTTTCATGAGGATATGCATTTAGATCTTCTTGAGTTATACAGTGTTGTCTCGAAGTAGCCTACAGTGTTGTTTTGAACGATGTACAGTGAGTGAATTTTAGAGCAGATGGTGTTAATAAGCTGTCACATAGACTACCTGTGTATATATGGTGTTAATAAGCTGTCACATAGACTACCTGTGTATATATGGTGTTAATAAGCTGTCACATAGACTACCTGTGTATATATGGTGTTAATAAGCTGTCACATAGACTACCTGTCTATTTTGCCTGGTGGCACACTTTTTGCCACATGAGAGAAAAATGCGGTGGTGTCTTACAGTAACATAATACTATGCTATTATAGCTGATTCTGTTACGTAGAATACTATTATTATGTGATCTTGCAGACATTGATTCAGCTTTGATCTAACTTTATTAAACAAGCACCATTCACCTCAGTAGCCTGTTCTCTACGCGTAAAGTAGAAAATATACGCATGCGCAGAACGTCATTCGCACATGCGCAGAAGCATCAGGATCATTGATATAAAATACCAAGCAACAACAAAAGCCTCACCCAAAATGGAGTGAAATGGACAAGAACTTGAACTTGTCCAATAGGAAGCTAATTTTTACACAACCTTGTTAACCAATAGGGCTATATAATATAGCCTATATTGTATACACTGAGTGTACAAAACATTAGGAACATCTTCCTAATATTGAGTTGCACCCCCACTTTTGCCCTCAGAACAGCCTCAATTTGTCGGGGCATGGACTCTACAAGGTGTCGAAAGAGTTCCACAGGGATGCTGGCCATGTTGACTCCAGTGTGTCAAGTTGGCTGGATGTCCTTTGGGTGGTGGACCATTCTTGATACACACAGGAAACTGTTGAGCGTGAAAAAAACAGCAGTGTTGCAGTTCTTGACACACTCAAACCGGTGCACCTGGCACCTACTACCATACCCCGTTCAAAGGCACTTACAATTTTTGTCTTGCCCATTCACCCTCTGAATGGCACACATACACAATCCATGTCTCAGTTGTCTCAAGGCTTAAATATCCTTCTTTAACCTGTCTCCTCCCCTTCATCTACACTGATTGAAGAGGATTTAAGAAGTGACATCAATACGGGATCATAGCTTGCACCTGGTTTCACCTAGTCAGTCTGTCATGGAAAGAACAGGTGTTTCTAATGTAGGTACTGTTAATCATTAGGCTACAACACTTTCATGAAGTTAGTTAGCAGATAGAAAAACGTTCTACAGCTATACTGGAAATGTCCTCTAACATCATTGCCGTTATCATTAATGTAGCTACAACCTGCCTCTATTCTAATCCATTCACTTCACTCCTTGTCCTCCAGTGTCCTTCCTGACTGTCCACACAATCTCAAATAGGCTTTGGCTCACACAAAGCGTGATGAAGCAAAGCAAACTTTTATCTTGGTAATAATCACAGTAGTTACGTATAGTTAGACCTAGGCCCCGAGGGCTGATGAATATTGAGTGAGTTTGGGCCCGGCCAGTTCATCCCATTGATTTCTCAGTCTGAGCCAGAGGAGTTGTGATCATTGTAGAAAGCCTTGGAGTTGATAGAACAAGAATGAGCTGCATGTTAAGCAGACAGCAGCCCAGAAGCCTTTTTGGAGTTATTATTGAACCTTGACTGGTAAATTAATGCTTTTGTCTTTGGTGGCCTAAAGGAAAAAGACACGTAGAATAATGGTATGCAAATGCTGGATATTTTTTATGTTAGACTAATTGCAGTATTTTGAGATATTTTAGATAAAATAGCACAGAGACAAACTTCTGCCACTATAAACTTTGTTGATACGATACCAAGGAGACAATGGATTGAGGAGTCATTATTTTCTTAGGGTACAAGCTTAGAAAAACAGACCTGTCAAACTATCAGGCTCTCCACTGGATGTGTGGTTGTCGCAAGGTCACAGCCATAGGGAATGTATTTGTGGGGAGTCCTGTGTGTGCATGTGTGTGTGTGTGTGTGCGTGCATGGACGCGTGTACGCTCACATGCATGCATGTGACATTATTAAATGTGTGGGGGGTTTTGAAGTGCTCCAGCCAGGCCTGCTGGGTCCAGTAATTCCTTCCCAGACTTCTCCCCCACAGGTTTGGTTGTTTTTTCTGAGGTGCACCCTCCTCCCCCTCCATCCACCTCTCTCATCTACACTGTTTTGGAGAGAGAAAAACCAGTGCGTGACAACATGTGTTCACAGCTGACTTGGGTTAGTTAGGAGGACGTTATGGAGAGGAACCCTGTTAGAACCCACTGAAGCAGTCCTGCTGAGCCCTTGTGAGGAGTTTGACCTTCTGTCCTTCTCTTTCTACAGCCTGAGGTAACTGAGGTACTAGGAATTACTAGGAATCCACAGGCTAGAGGAGGTTTTGCTCTGCAGCGCCAACATCATCCATCCCATCTCTCCTTCTATCCTCCTTACTGATATCAGAGGGGTTACAGCTACAGCTGCACCCCTAGGGGTCCGGTCTGGGCTGAGGAAGGGTCTCGCTCCCAAACTCACTCATTTCCCCTTTTCCTAATCTGATTTGAGTTCCATTCCCCCAAACCCCCACCCCCAGTCGCCCCAGGTTCAGACCCGAGTCACCCCAGCGCAGCTGGACATCTGCTGGGTCCCCCAGGTCCCTACAACCGGGGCCCTGAGCCACGAGTGGCCCCTCATAACAGAGCCCTTCAACAACAGGAGATTGGGACATGACCAGACCCGGGACAATGGGCCGCCGGACAGGACTTAATGCAATTACCCCACTTCCTTATTAAATCACTCAATCAGGGAGAGATTTTGGTCCGTCTTGCCACGGCGGAGCTAAGTATTGATAATGCAGCAGGCTCATAAGGAGTCAACCGGCTCGGGGAAAGGGTCAAAGTGTCAAAGTGTCAAACTCAAGTCCCGCCTCACCCTCCGTTTCACCCTGATGTGTACTGTAGTACAATATGTGACTTCACTGTTTCATTCGTTCAGAGTCATTGTACTTTAATGGGGTTAGTGAGGTTGTATAGATTTGTGGGTCGTCCTTCGTTCAGTTTGGCTTTGAACTCTTCATTCACAGTAACCAGGTTAGAGTCTAGACTGAGGCTGCGTCTGAAATGGCACCATATTCCCGAGATAGTGCACTACTTTTGACCAGGGCCTTTCTTTAGGACACAGCTAGACATGACCAGAAGAGCCCTATTCCGCCTGGTAACCACCAGTTCCTCTCTCAGATCATCTCCCTTGGACATACATCACAGGAGAGTGTCGCCAGGCGGATGATTACACAGTGCAGTGCAGAGTCCTGCCGTGTCCTGCCAAGAGCTAGGCACCGCTCTCTGTTGGAGGGCCTCTCTCCCGTTGCAGCATGGGAGAGTTGTGGTCGGCCGGCGCTGATGTGATTTACAAGCTCTGTGGCTGGCTACACTCGGAGCCGGCGCTAACGCTAACTTTTAAAGCCCTCTGTGGCTGCTACACTCAGAGCTGCCGGCGCTAACGCTAACCGCTAAAGCCAATTGAGGCCGACTACTCCCTCCCCAGACAGGCTCGAAAACGCTAGATAAGAGGAAAAAATAGGGTCGGAGGAATGAAAAAACAATAACCTAGCGTTATTTCATGTACATTTAACATTACGCATCTCTCGCAATCCTCCAAATGCGATACTTCCAAGTCCATTGAATGACCACAATATTTTGTTCAACAGTCTGACGCTGTGGCTGGGAAAATGCTTAATTGAGCAGAAAAGAAAGCCAGGTAAAATATCACATGAAGTCATCTGGACAATTGGTTATCTTCTTCTTCTTCTTCTTCTTTCATTTAGAACGAACCCGGGCATGAGAAATAGCTAATGAACCAAACCTAATATCCCTGGTCCACTTATTCTATTGCCAATATGGAAGCAATCAGTGTTGAAGCGTGAACAATGGGGGGGGGGGGAAGGACCGTACACACAGAGGCAGCGGTATCGCTTTCAGTTTGTTGCGTGGCTATAGTGCGATACACATTCTCTGACTGAGCAAAAGTTATATTGTGACACACACACACACACACACTCTGCTGCTGGGGGAAAAGGGGGTTTGGAGTGTTCTCTATGGACTACAGTTCCCTGGTTACAGCTGAGGCCCCGCTATCACGTGTCAACTCATGCATGAAAGCGTAGGAAAATAATCTGTAGCAGATGCTGAGTAAACTCAAATGATTGTTGTTGCCCTGCAGTATATGGTGATTGTTTGAAACAACCTGGCACATCACGGGCATATGGAACGGTTGCTCAAATTTACTGCTGATTTCCCTGTCCGCATTTCAACTGTGAAATATTTGCTAAATTTAATTTACGAGGAGAGTGGGTGGTTTCTGATTTCTCCTGCATGTTCAATCTTCTACCTAATGGCAACTCACGTCTGTTTTGGTTTTTGAGTAAATCTAATTGCAGCCGCACAATTACGCCCGTGCCAGAAATAAGAACCACTGCGAGAGCTCGAACATCAGCTAAATCGCAATTAATGACTGAGGACGACTTGTAACATCTACAGTAGCTAATCAAACATTCCTGTTTTATCTCCTAGGGGCAGAAGACTAAGGCAGAGAGTTACTATCGAAGGGCCATTCAGCTGGACCCTTCCAAAGGAAACTGTTACATGCATTATGGTAAGTACCAGAACTATTATGTCCTCGTATGAAGTACAGGCACAGTCCTTCATTTGAGCCAGATCCTGCCAGAACAGGAACCGGCACCTCTCCATTTGGGACTGTTTCGTTCCGGAACTAATTTGGCCGGATCCGGTACCTCTCATGGCATGAAAATTAATTGTCACTTTTTGCAATGTACAAATTCAAATAAAAGCGATCAAAGTTTATTCGAGTTGCCTCCCCCCAAAAAACGTGAAAAAGTTGTGCCTGATATTCTACTAGTTGATTCAGGTTGCACCGGCCCGGGCTTACAGTATGGTTTGTGCATCATTGCAACCTATGTTTGAGACCTATGTTTGAGACCTATGTTTGAGCCCAACTCGTGGCTGTGTGAGATGCGTGCCTGTATCTCTCACAGAACTAGAATGAGATTAACTTTCTATGATCTCTTTCTCTCTCTACTCTGATAGACATGAGCCTGCAACTCTCATCTCTCCAACGTTGCACTTCCTCATTTATACGCAAAGGGTTCTGGATGAGCACCTCCAATAAATTGAAATAGATTTGCCAAAGTTATAGAATTACTGCTGTCTGTTCAGAAATAAATGATATAATTCAGAATAGCCTACTACACCATGAGAAGGCCTATCATTTAGCCACAGAGGATCAATAGCTTCTTTTAAAAAAATAGCCTAGCTGTGGATTGTGTGTAGCCCAATAACAAGGCATAACCTACAGTCGAGAACGCGCGGCAAATCTGTCAGTGAACAGCATGCAGACAAAACAGGCCTTTCACAATATTTCTAATACAATCGTGGGAAAACACAGGTTTGAAAGCAAATGGCTCCTGCTGAAAAGAGAGGACTCTAATATGTTAAGTGTAAAAAACACCTCCCGAGTGGCACAGTGGTCTAAGGCACTGCATCGCAGTGCTAGCTGTGCCACTAGAGATCCTGGTTAGAATCCAGGCTCTGTTGTAGTCGGCTGCGACTGGGAGACCCATGGGGCGGTGCACAATTGGCCCAGTGTCGTCCAGGGTAGGGGAGGGAATGGCTGGCAGGGATGTAGCTCCGTTGGTAGAGCATGGCATTTGCAACGCCAGGGTTGTGGGTTTGATTCCCACGGGGAATCAGCTGGGCTTCCACAAATCACTGAGCATGACAAAAACCATCAGTCTCTCTCTCCTCTCTTCCTCACTCTGTCCTTTCTGTCCTTCTCTCTGCCCTGTCCCCTGAACCCATCTTTTTGCTTTCTCTTTTTCCTTTCTTTCTTTCTTTCTTTCTTTCTTTCTTTCTTTCTTTCTTTCTTTCTTTCTTTCTTTCTTTCTTTCTTTCTTTCTTTCTTTCTTTCTTTCTTTCTTTCTTTCTTTCTTTCTTTCTTTCTTTCTTCCCCATCCCATTTCTTCTGCCTCGTTGTCTCACTGTCTCCCTCTCTTTCCCCTTTTCTTAATTTGTCTCCGTCACTCTCTCCCTCTCCCTTTATCTCTTTCCCTCTCTTTCTTACTCTGTCTCTGTTTCTTTCTCCATCTTTCTCTCTCTCTGATGGACAGGCCAGTTTCTGCTGGAGCAGTCTCGTCTGGCGGAGGCAGCAGAGATGGCAGAGAGAGCTGCAGATCTGGACAGCTCAGAGTTTGACGTGGTCTTCAGCGCCGCTCACATGCTCAGGTGGGTGTGACGGCGTATAAAAACATTATTACAGTGTTTAAAGAGCGCCTGGTATTTCGCAAATGCTGCCCAATCATACCTTGACTAGTATCAATCAAATGTGTTTATAAAGCCCATTTTACATCCGCAGTTGTCACAAGGTGCTTTGCCTAGACTCCAAAGAGCAGAATTAGAAGCCCAGTAGGTAAGAACAACTCCCTATAAATAAGAAACTTAGAGAGGAACCAGGCTCTGAGAGGAGGCCCAACCTCACTACAGTAGAATAATGGAAAATACACTACTGCATTTCCATACAATACTGTAGGTCTTCAGTACATGTAGATTTTCTGTTGGATATATTCAGATGTCTTATTCATGAATATAGCACAAGGTGTCTCTGAAGGTTATTACTTTGGTGATAGAGAGTTGGTTGCCAAGGTATTTCATCATTCACGACTTAATCAATATTGCATTGTGCCCGCTAACACACTCAAAGATACTTCAGATCTGAAGTCTAATACGATAATGGAAGTTTGCATGGAACGATCCATTTTAAGTAATTTGTATATGGTTCAACTAGTTTTATACTTAATATACAACACATGGAAACAGCGGTTGTAGTTTTGATTCATGCTAGTGACTTTTCAGTCCAAGGCTTGTAAAGAAACCCAGGCATACCTCGGGAGAATTGGCCATTCTGCTTGGCAAGTGTGCGCACAGACAGCACATACGTTTTATACGTTTGAAATAGGGGACTGCAAATCCTCTCAACTCACTGCAACTCTAGGAAGTATTGGAAATGACGTCTCTTAATTCCTTTTTGCTCTACATATCTGGAAAAGTAATTGAAGCTACAGCGTCCTTCATCCAAAGTGCAGCTCTGCGGCGGATTTGAGAGTTATAAGTCGACTGCTCAGCCAGGGTAGCGCTGCTTGGATGCGGAGAGTAAAAACTGAGAGACAAATCGTCTTATTCTGGCCCTCTTAGATATAAGCCAACTGTATAAAAGAAAAACACCATGACATATTCACTCAACTAATCCTGTAATAAGACAGTCTTATGGCTGTGCTGACACGTTCTGATACAGACCTGTCTTTGGGTGTATTAATGCTGGTCAAAATGCACCTCTTACTCTCTGTTCTGTAGGGCAAATAAATAACTATTTGACACCTTGAATGCCACCAAATTATTGTCAACGTCAAACATTAGACTGGGAAAACGTACTTTGTTGTTCTGAAACTCAGTGACCATTTCTCTTCATCCAGACCGTAGTAGTGGTTTGCCATATCCTTGTACCCTCTATGGCTCTTTTTGACAGAGACCAATAAGGTAGCACCAGGTTTTGACCCATGCAAATCAAATTCAAAAGTCCTTACCTGTTGCACAGTGTCAGCGTTTCCTTCTCTTTGAAGAATTCAAACTCCAGATTCTCCCAACATCGTAGATTGCGTAGATTATCTTAGATGCAGTGGGAAACACCAGCACCAAGAGGGCAAGGAGGAAATGAAAGACGTTGTTGTGGTGAAAATGGATCTGAAGAGTCAGGCATGAACTTGAGATGAATGGAATGATGAAGCACCACTAGCTAGTATTCTCAAGGCATACTTTCCTTTATGCAAAGTCAATAGAGACATATTTCCCTGAGTCACACACCTTATGAATATGTGTACCTGTGTCTGGAAAGATGTCTGCCTTTATCTGAATAGCGTTAACATATTAAGTGCTGTTAGTATCATCTTACAAATAAATATATGCAGCATAGTGTTTCAGAGTCATTTGAGGGAGTATTTTTCAGCATCAAAGTGCCCTCAGGATCGCAATACTGTATGACACCAAATGGGCAATATTTCAATTCCAATGAAAGAATGCTTCTCTCCAATACTTAACTCCTTCTGCCATCATGTCACTGTAATACTGTCAGACTCTGTGTAAGCCATGCGTCCTCTTTCCATGCCTCTCTCTCTCCCTCCTCTATCCCTTTCCCTATCCCCTCTCCAGACAGGCCAGTCTAAACCAGGCAGCAGAGCGGCATTATGAGCGAGCGGCAAACCTCAGACCAGACGTGAGTACCTTGGCCTAATGGGCCTTTCTTACTCAAACTGATTTGCACGCACACACACACTCCACCATTACACACAATCAGCCCTAGTCCGGCATGGCTGCTCCATCAATGCCTCCCATTGTCTGTTAGAACCAGAGAGCTGGATCTGGGTCCCTGTGATTCTATGGTTGGAGAGAAAGGTAGATCTCTCTTTCTCTGCAGCACATCAATCAGTCCCTTCAAAGGGAGTGGACGGCATGGTGGAGTGCTATGAGAGTCGTAAGGACTTGTGTGTTTTTGTCACGTTGCCACGCTCACTGACTTATGCGCCATTTGGAGAGTCTGGAGAGTTAGCTGGAGGTTGTTTGGGGTCTGGAGAGTTAGCTGGAGGTTGTTTGGGGTTTGGAGAGTTAGCTGGAGGTTGTTTGGATTCTGGTGAGTTAGCTGGAGGTTGTTTGGAGTCTGGAGAGTTAGCTGGAGGTTGTTTGGGGTTTGGAGAGTTAGCTGGTTGTTTGGAGTCTGGAGAGTTAGCTGAGGGTTGTTTGGATTCTGGTGAGTTAGCTGGAGGTTGTTTGGAGTCTGGAGAGTTAGCTGGTTGTTTGGAGTCTGGAGAGTTAGCTGGAGGTTGTTTGGAGTCTGGAGAGTTAGCTGGAGGTTGTTTGGAGTCTGGAGAGTTAGCTGGAGGTTGTTTGGAGTCTGGAGAGTTAGCTGGAGGTTGTTTGGGGTCTGGAGAGTTAGCTGGAGGTTGTTTGGATTCTGGTGAGTTAGCTGGAGGTTGTTTGGAGTCTGGAGAGTTAGCTGGTTGTTTGGAGTTTGGAGAGTTAGCTGGAGGTTGTTTGGGTTTGGAGAGTTAGCTGGAAGTTGTTTGGAGTCTGGCGAGTTAGCTGGAGGTTGTTTGGGTTCTGGAGAGTTAGCTGGAGGTTGTTTGGAGTCTGGAGAGTTAGCTGGAGGTTGTTTGGGGTCTGGAGAGTTAGCTGGAGGTTGTTTGGGGTCTGGATAGTTAGCTGGAGGTTGTTTGGGGTCTGGAGAGTTAGCTGGAGGTTGTTTGGGGTCTGGAGAGTTAGCTGGAGGTTGTTTGGAGTCTGGAGAGTTAGCTGGAGGTTGTTTGGGGTCTGGAGAGTTAGCTGGAGGTTGTTTGGGGTCTGGAGAGTTAGCTGGAGGTTGTTTGGAGTCTTTCATCTTTAGTCATTATTTTATTTTACCCTTATTCAACCAGTTAAGTTGACTAAGAACACATTCTTATTTACAGCAACAACCTGGGGAATAGTTACAGGGGAGAGGAGGGGGGATGAATGAGCCAATTGGAAGTCAATGGAGGGACTGGGTAGGCTGTGTTATTCGTTTACAAGCCACTGTGACCTGGGTCATATTTATATGTTTTGGAGGGAGTTTTTATAGGGGATTTAAGTTGATATCCTCAGACAGTAGGGCTTTGTAGAAATGGTAAGTGCTACAGATGTCCTTGACACACACTCTTGCAATTGTTTCCTATAAAATCATATTGTCTGTATGTCAGTATGTCCATGTCTGTGTGTCCTTCACAATCAGTTCCCAGTCAGAAAGTTGTATTTATTATGTATAATCCACACCCTCCAACAAGTCAAGGGCTTACACTCAGTCATTTGTCAGAAGTAAAGCGCCTCTTGTCTTTGACATTTCGCTGCTGCGTGTCTGCTTAGCGAATGTCAAGTCCTCAAATATCAACTTCATCCAAAAGGGTTTCGGGTCATGAAAAATTCAACATCTGTGGCCAGACGTGCTGGGAAAGACAATTATGTCAAAGGAGTATGCTTCCTGGAAAAAAAACGAGAAACTTCATAGAGTGCAACAGAGGATGACGGACAGAATTACCACACGTCCTAATTCCTAATGTACAGTTTGGTTTGACTGCATTTGTGGTACGTTTTCTCTGTTTCTTAAACTATTCACAACTGCAAAGTTACTGTCCCTAAATGCAGTACATACATTGTAGTTTCAAATAGAGTGTGATTAATGTGACAAAGCCCATATATATTATCAGCTTTAGATTTGAATCCGTTAACGTACGTCTCTGTTCCACTGTTCCAATCACCAGTTAACTACATTTACTCTGTGAATAGTGAGTAGTGAGTGGGCCTACGGAAACATATTAGAGTTGAATCGTGGGGCTCATTTCCATAACAGTGTCTTAATATGCAGCTCGACCACCACCTACTGAGAAAGACGATACTGTATGTTGGGGATATGGTGAGCAGCTTTTGCTGGGTGAAACAGAGGTCAAACAATGATGAGCAGATAGACAGATGATACGTTACTATAGTATTCTATAGGGTTGCTGCTCTGGAATGCTGCACTGTTAGACTCTGAGGGGTGCCACAATGAAGGATCATTGTTGACTGTACACAGAGTGGTTACAATTTCTTGTTTGGCAGTTGATATTGAACTTACTGAATTACAATCGATGCAACACTGTTGAAGTTCAGGCCACTTTCATTTCAATTCAGTTAGCTTTCTTCATAGTGCAAATCAAATTCCAAATTGACTGGAATTTAGATTGAATAATTATACTGTGGATATCCATTTTGAGGCAATGATATGTCCCGTGTGGCTCAGTTGGTAGAGCATGGTGCTTGCATGCCAGGGTTGTGGGTTCAATTCCCACGGGGGACCAGTACGAAAAATTGATGCACTCACTACTGTTAGTCGCTCTGTATAAGAGCGTCTCCTAAATTACTAAAATGTAAATGTGAAGAATGATATCATTCAGACTTGCCAAACAAGGAAATAACCACAAGGTCAACAGCTACTGTCGTCCTTGGGTAAAGGTTTTGTTTGGCTGTGTTAGGACCAAGCCAGCCCCACTACATGAATCACTGTCTCAGCTTTAATAGAGAGCGATCGCTGGTATGGGTTTCTGGCTCCAGTGAGTGTACACATGTAAACAGAGAATGATGTAGTCTGTCTGGGGCGTCTCCTGCGTCTCACCCTGGGTGCTGTTTACAACAATAGAGGACTTTAATCTATCTCCACCAGCCTCTGTCTCTGCTCAGCCTATAGAGAGCCATGATGTCTCCTGACCAGGAGTAGAAAGTTAACAGCCAAAGTTAAAAATGAAGCAGAGTTTGGTTTCTATTGGTTTCAGTGGACAGTTTTGGTTCCAAGTGGCCTTGATGTTGTGTCTGGGATCTTTATTAAGCCATGTCTGGAAAGTAATAGGGGAAAGACTAGTTAGTGCTACAGTACAGATGCCTTATTGGTCTCTGGATAATGAGTTGTTCAAGTATGCTCAAGAGTCCAACTCTTTACAAATAGAAAACCAGAGTTAAACTCACAGTACAAGGTAACCAACCACCTAAAGAGGCGTGTAAACTCCTATCTAGAAAAAAATAACTGTAGTTGCATCTCAACTCCTTTAACCCTGACCCCACAGTCAGGTTCACAGGCGTGTGAAAGTGTCCAGTCTGGAGGGTGCTGGAGAGCCAGAGGTGAGGCTGGGATCTGGGTGTGTTTGCGGTGGCATACTGCAGGGCTCCGGTTACGGCCAGGTGGTTTCACTTGGCCACATCAAAGGGCCATTTGATTAAAAAGCACCCTTAAAAACAAACATACATGTGTTCACTTTCGCTAATACACTAACACTCACACACAAGTACGTGTGCATACACACACCTACACACACACACACATGCACGCACACACACACATACACACACACACCGACTAGCCTATAAGTTCCTGGAACAGTAGCTCAAGGCAAGATGAGTAACCTGCTCTGATCCTATTAGCTTAGCTTAGTTGACGGCTGGAGAGACAGACTTTTATAACGATGAGCTTCAAGGCATATTGGCATAACCCTCTTTAACTCTGCGGAGAGAGACCCAAGTTGGAACTGAGTACAAGTGAGCCGAATATCAAATATCATATAATGTATTTGTGTTATGAGATTTCATACTGTACCATACAAGAAATATCTGCGTCCAGTAACGGACCTCTCCGTCATATAACTCTTCCTTCATACTGTATCTTCAACAAGTTCTACTTTTTATTAAATATACTGCTCTGTACTCTTCACAACATGGCATTCAGCCCAACACAGATATCAAAACGATCTTTACTCCAAACTTTGTATTAATTCAGTTTCAAAGATCATTGCCCCACAGCTCCATCAAGGTAAACTACTGCGAGGTCAAACAGGATAATTTAATGGGCATTTCATTAACTCAGCTTCAAGTCAAGTTAACAAAGCCTCGCTCTTAATCCATAACAAAAACCTGGCAGGTCTCCTGTAAAACGTCTCACATACGAGAATCTGCATTAAGTAGAGGTCTTATGGGAGTTTGAATTTGAAAGAGTTTGCCAGGAGATGAATTCAAGGGCATGTACTGTGTCTGAAACTACCTGATCGCTATACTGCATCTAGACCTATCCAGTATGGTTGTCACGATACCAGTATTGTGATACTACGATACCTGATTTTCCATGGCAAAAAGGAAAACACAAAGCAGACTAAACTATTTTGTCCTTTAAAAAAAAAAAAAAAATTAAATCCTTTCGGATAAACACTCCAAACAGTCTACCCGCCCGCTTGGAGGCGTCCACATGGTCCTAAAGCACACCGTTGTCCCTCCCGTCCCCAGTGAAAGTTGGGCCCCTGGCTTCATGTTTTGTTTCCTTGCCACGATACCGTTGAATTTCGTGATACTGGTATCGTGACAACCTTACTATCCAGACAGTCTATACTGCATCTAGACCTATCCAGACAAGCAGTCTTTTCCCACTCAGCTACTGTGTAGACCTATGAGTTTGGCAAGGTGAAACTTCTAGAACTTCCAACACTAGACGTTCTAACACTAACACATTTCACACGTTATGATGTGCATCCCTCTCATTAACTGCAGTATTGGCAACCTCACTGTAGAAGAGTGCCTCCCACTCCTTAGGGACTTTGCTAACATCATTATAAATGTTAACCCGGGATGACATAAACAATTGGCATTTGAGAAACCTCCGGAAACCACAAACATCAACAGGAGTGTTACCCCACCAGCCCTTAACCACATTCTTTTAAGCAACAGCAATGTCTTTCTAAAGACTTAATTTTGTCAGAGCGTCACCCAACCCAAAGTGTAACACGCAATGTTAATCAAGTCCCTCTCCCTTTTCTCTCTCTCCCTCTCTCTCTCTCATTCCCTCTGTCTCCCTCTCTCCATCCCTCCCAGTATCCGGCGGCCTTGATGAACCTGGGCGCCATCCTCCACCTGAATGGGCGGCTGCCTGAGGCGGAGACCAACTACCTGCGGGCACTGCAGCTCAAGCCTGACGATGTCATCACCCAGTCCAACCTGCGCAAGCTGTGGAACATCATGGAGAGGCAGGGCCTGAGGACCACACAGGGGCCTTGAACCCTCAAAAAGACTAGACACAGGAAACCAGGAGATTGCCCCAAGTGAGGTCCCCTTAATAGGAGTGAGGGACCTAAACAGAGGTGGGAAAACCCCAGGAATGGAGCAAGTAGAGGCCAGGGGATTGGTGTGCCTCTGGGATGAATACCGAGGCCAACCCAATCTGTGTGAGAGCAGTAGCCTCAATGGAACGGCAGTTAGAGAAGTGTGTAAACCTTGTGACCAGAGGCCTGAGGGTTTCTAGGGTCGATATGACGACCTGAGCTGCCCTGGTGTTTATCTAATAGGATTATGGGTCGAAGGACAGTCGAGTCACCTCAGGATGGGAGGGGTTAGCTACACAAGTCAACACCGCAAGGATAACAACACTTGGCTACTCAGAGGCAGCCTTACTGAGGTCACAGTGCAGGGACTGGGATAGTCCTCAATAGACAACAAAAAACATTCCTAAGACGAAAGCTGAGGGGCTACGTGATGACTCGTATCTCTGGGCCCATTTTAATTTATTTGAATTGAAAACTCCTCTGTCCGAGACCTGTGTGTTTACTGAAGCACTTCATTTGAGTTAGGATGTGACTACGGAACAGAAGTCATAATTCTACTCCATTTGATGATGTCATGAGGGCTTTGGGGGCCAAAAGGTGTACTTGCTGTTGGTGCATGATAAACAAGTTGGCCTGAATTACATACATTATATTACATTATGTATGCATTACATACAGTATAGTACGGTCTGGGTTTAATGGTGATTGCACATAAAGTTGCCCTGAGCTTATCATGACAGAGATGAATTCAAGAACTATATCCAGTTAAACCCATATTTTCAATAAAGTAAGACAAAACTACAAATTATTCCATCAAGGATGCCAACATATCCTCACAAGGCACAACATTTATTCACGCCCAAGAGAAGGTCTTTATAGACTGTGCCAAAGCTGTACATTGTCTTATGCATCAGGATACCCAGCAGAAACGTTATTCCTGATGCATGTTATGTATTGTATTTTATTGTAATATAAATAATACGTTTTATTTCATTTCATGTGATCAGAAGATTATTGTTAACTTATTGATTTGTGTTTACTGTCTGTGTCAACACCAACACTGTGTCCACACACACACACACACACACACACACACACACTGGTTGATCTAATTCTACAGAAACAACATGTGGAGTTCTTAAGCAATTTGTCCCTGCTCAGGGATATCAGGTGGTGTGTTACTGTCAAAACCATGCTCTCCTAGCGATGAAATTGATGGTAAGAGTTGCATTTTTTCTAGCCTTTTGTCCTGTTCATTACTATATAATTAATGTTAATTATGTTCCCTGTTTTCCATAATAAAAAGACACCTTCAGACCTTGAGTGTGTTGATTCATTGTGGCGTCATCAGATTTAGCCTACAGTTTTCACATTTAACATCTACATTTTATTGAAAGTACATCCATTTCAAAGTCTTCATTTGAGTTGGTCCCAATAGATACTGGAATTCTGTCTAAAATAGTTCAAATCTTCTGACTTCAGAGGGAAGGGAGTCTTGTGAATAATTTAGTAATGCCTCTCTCTATCTACACTACTCTTAGTTTCCATGGTGTTACGCCCTGACCTGGAGAGTCTGTTATTCTCTAGGTAGTTTGGTCAGGGTGTGAGAATCTATGTTTTGTAGTTCTATGTTTGGCCGGGTGTGGTTCCCAATCAGAGGCAGCTGTCGCTCGTTGTCTCTGATTGGGGATCATACTTAGGCACCCTGTTTTCCTGCCTGGGTTGGGGGATCTTGTTTGTGTTTCGGTGTGTTTGGCTTGTTAGTGTATAGCCTTCCGACGTCACGTTTCATTGCCTTTTGTTGTTTTGTCAGTGTTTATCCAGTTTAATAAACATGTTCGCATACCACGCTGCACCTTGGTCTGACCCGTCTCTCAACATTCGTGACACATGGAGACCTTTTGACAGAGAGGAAAGAGTTTGGGTTGAGCAGAGATGATTCCAATCGCATGCATTTTAGAGGAAACATAATATTGTGTGTTAGTTTGAGAGTATACATGCAGCTCTTCAAAATATGACAATATGTTGACACACATATACACACACACACACATACAAATGTGACTCTAAACACAGAAAGTAGACAAATCCATGTGAAAGCAAACTAATGATGAGGCCTACTTTTTCTTTCAGGCAATCCCAATTTCTGCCAGGGCTTGAGCTACTGACTGATCAGACGAAGATCAAAAGGGGATTATGATAAAACGGCCGACTCTGAACACACCAGGGTGTAAATATTTAACAGGGTACGACTGAGTCAGGAGACTGAGACACTGCCATTTTTTTTGTTGTTGGGGGGGTAGATCAGCTTAATATTGCAGATATATTGTAACTTCCATCAATGTAATTGTCTGCATCACTTCCAATCCCCCATGTTTATATACATATATATATATATATACATACACACACCTGGAATTATTTTCCAACAGTCTTGGAGGAGTTCCCACATATGCTGAGCACTTGTTGGCTGCTTTTCCTTTACTCTGCGGTCCGACTCATCCCAAACCATCTCAGTTTGGTTGAGGTCTTGGGATTGTGAAGGCCAGGTCATCTGATGCAGCACTCCATCACTCTCCTTCTTGGTAAAATAGCCCTTACACAGCCTGGAAGTGTGTTGGGTCATTGTCCTGTTGAAAAACAAATGATAGTCCCACTAAGCCCAAACCAGATGGGATGGCGTATTGCTGCAGAAGTGTGCCTTGAATAGTAAATAAATCACAGACAGTGTCACCAGCAAAGCACCCCCACACCATCACACCTCCTCCTCCATGCTTTACGTTGGGAAATACACATGCAGAGATCATCCGTTCACACACACCGCGTCTCACAAAGACACGGCGGTTGGAACCAAAAATCTCCAATATGGACTCCAGACCAAAGGACAAATTTCCACCAGCCTAATGTCCATTGCTTGTGTTTCTTGGCCCAAGCAAGTCTGTTCTTCTTATTGGTGTCCTTTAATAGTGGTTTCTTTGCAGCAATTCGACCACGAAGGCCTGATTCACACAGTCTCCTCTGAACAGTTGATGTTGAGATGTGTCTGTTACTTGAACTCTGTGAAGCATTTAGTTGGGCTGCAATCTGAGGTGCAGTTAACTCTAATGAACTTATCCTCTGCAGCAGAGGTAACTCTGGGTCTTCCATTCCTATGGCGATCCTCATGAGAGCCAGTTTCATCATAGCGCTTGATGGTTTTTGCGACTGCACTTGAAGAAACTTTCAAAGTTCTTGAAATTCTCTGTATTGATTGACCTTCGTGTCTTAAAGTAATGATGGACTGTTGTTTCTCTTTGCTTATTTGAGCTGTTCTTGCCATTATATGGACTTGGTCATTTACCAAATAGGGCTATCTTCTCTATACCCCCCTACCTTGACACAACACCTACTGATTGGCTCAAACGCATTACGAAGGAAATAAATTCCACAAATTAACAAGGCACACCTGTTAATTGAAATGATTTCCAGGTGACTACCTCATGAAGCTGGTTGAGAGAATGCCAAGAGTATGCAAAGTTGTCATCAAGGCAAAGGGTGGCTATTTGAAGAATCTCAAATATAAAATATATTTTGATTTAACACTTTTTTGGTTACTACCTAATTCCATATGTGTTATTCCATAGTTTTGATGTCTTCACTATTATTCTACAAAGTAGAAAATAGTAAAAACAAAGAAAAACCCTTGAATGAGTAGGTGTTCTAAAACTTTTGACCGGTAGTGTATACAGTTGAAGTTGGAAGTTTACATACACTTAGCTTGGAGTCATTAAAACTTGTTTTTCAACCACTCCACAAATGTCTTGTTAACAAACTATAGTTTTGGCAAGTCGGTTAGGACATCTACTTTGTGCATGACACAAGTAATTTATCCAACAATTGTTTACAGACAGATTATTTCACTTATAATTCACTGTATCACAATTCCAGTGGGTCAGAAGTTTACATACACTAAGTTGACTGTGCCTTTAAACAGCTTGGAAAATTCCAGAAAATGATGTCATAGCTTTAGAAGCTTCTGATAGGCTAATTGACATCATTTGAGCAATTTCCAAACGCCTGAAGGTACCATGTTCATCTGTACAAACAATAGTACGCAAGTATAAACACCATGGGACCACGCAGCCATCATACCGCTCAGGAAGGAGATGCATTCTGTCTCCTAGAGATGAACGTACTTTGGTGCGAAAAGTGCAAATCAATCCCAGAACAACAGCAATGGACCTTGTGAAGATGCTGGAGGAAACAGATACAAAAGTATCTATATCCACAGTAAAACGAGTCCTATATCGACATAACCTGAAAGGCCGCTCAGCAAGGAAGAAGCCACTGCTCCAAAACCGCCATAAAAAAGCCAGACTACGGTTTGCAACTGCACATGGGGACAAAGATCGTACTTTTTGGAGAAATTTCCTCTGGTCTGATTAAACATAAAAATATAACTGTTTGGCCATAATGACCATTGTTATGTTTGGAGGAAAAAGGGGGTAACTTGCAAGCCGAAGAACACCATCCCAACCGTGAAGCACGGGGGTGGCAGCATCATGCTGTGAGGGTGCTTTGCTGCAGGAGGGACTGGTGCACTTCACAAAATAAATGGCATCATTAGGAAGGAAAATTAAGTGGATATATTGAAGCAACATCTCAAGACATCAGTCAGGACGTTGAAGCTTGGTCGCAAATGGGTCTTCCAAATGCTAAATGGCATATTATAAATGGACAATGACCCCAAGCATGCTTCCAAAGTTGTGGCAAAATGGCTTAAGGACAACAAAGTCAAGGTATTGGAGTGGCCATCACAAAGCCCTGACCTCAATCCTATAGAAAATGTGTGGGCAGAACTGAAAAAGCGTGTGCGAGCAAGGAAGCCTACAAACCAGCTCTGTCAGGAGGAATTGGCCAAAATTCACCCAATTTATTGTGGGAAGCATGTGGAAGGCTACCAGAAACGTTTGACCTAAGTTAAACAATTTAAAGGCAATGCTATCAAATACTCATTGAGTGTATGTAAACTTCTGACCCACTGGGAATGTGATGAAAGAAAAAAAGTGGTGATCCTAACTGACCTAAGACAGGGAAGTTTTATTAGGATTAAATGTCAGGAATTGTGAAAAACTGAGTTTAAATGTATTTGGCTAAGGTGTATGTAAACTTCCGACTTCAACTGTATATATACATACACACACACACACACACACACACACAAAATCTTCAAAGTGATAAACTAATCAGAATAACATGAAAGTGTCCCCCTGTAGAGAGAGGAAATAGAGTGGTCTAGTTTTTCTCAGTGTGGCTCCATCTCAATGTGAATCTGTGTTTCCCAGGTTACGTGAGTTCAGTAGCCAATGAGGAAGTGCTTTGATGCCCTCTCTTCCTCCTGTCCATGCGGCTGACCTCACTATGTGAGGACTCAGGGGACCGGAGGAGCCATTTCTATTCCAACAACAGCAGTTCAAACACAGCAGCACTGCAAAAACTGTCTGGTAATGTAGAAATTGGGATCCTGTTCAAGGTGAATTTCAAGCTGAATGCCATGTTGCATCAACAATTATAATAAGACTCTATAGATTGAGTCCTGGACTAAAAACCATGCTCAATGGAAATTCTCCATTTGTGTAGGTTTTAAGTCCAGGACTAGGCTTATCTGGGTCTGTGAAACCTGCCCTGATTCTTTTACGAACTACAAACTCAAAACATTTCAGAAGAGGTTGTATTTAAGATTTTTCTATACTTCCATGCTTGTTCCAATGAGAACAGAAATAATTTGTTATCACCTCACCAGTTTAAACAGAGGTATCCTAACATTTATATGTAGCAGGCTGTGATGAAATGCAAGGCTTGATTTTGTTTAAACTGTGTGCATACTTTTTAGTGAACATTTGGCCTGACAAGGAAATGGTTTGAACTCAAATAAATGTTCTGTTTTAGTCACAGTGACAACTTTGAATTATAGTTTACAAAACACTGAAGTGATTTCAAGGACCAATTCAGAGAGTGGAATATGCAAAACATAAAACAAAACAAAAAATTCAATGGACATGTCCAATTCATTTGATTCATTCGAAGTTTTAATTACATTCCAGTAAAGCAGAGTGACTGACCTCAGTTGACAGAAATCGAGCACTTTAGCAACCCATCTTCAATCGGGGAAAGGGGCCTACAGGTGCTCATTAAGGTCAACAGCGACCTCTACTGCCACTGCTCTGAAAATATTTTTTTCTTGGCAACAACCTATCCTACTGTAGGCTTCTAATTTACTAGTCCGGTTGCCTCCTAACTCTCAAAGTCCTCCTGACTACAGAGTCTGGAATGGCTCTTTTGATGTTGTCGGCACAATGAGTCAATAATGAAAGGGGCTGTGCTGTCACTGGTTGGTTCTCCTCCGTGTCTTTCTCACTCAAACACCCACACGCCCAGCCCCTGAGCGCTGCCCCCGACCGCCACCCGCTTCCATTACAAAGACTTGATTTTCCAATCCAAAGAAACGACAGGTCTCAACCCACGAGGGAAAAGAAACCCACAGCTAGGCGTGCTACGGATACTATTACAGTGAATGAGCAAGGGCTTCGATAACTCTATCAATATACGCTTACTAATTGATAACATTACATTTTACATTTAGATTCATAAAAGCCATAGCATACAGTCTGTTAAGGAAGCCTATAAACTTACCAGGTAAACTCAGTTAATTTTCCAAACTCACTCAATAACATTCACCTATCAAATAGTTATAACTCAACGCATCCGACACCACCGCAATAGCCTATTACACAATCCATCTTGATAGAAATTATTTCCATTGAGAATTGACGACTGTTTAAAATAACAGTGAATAGAAATTGCATTAATTTTAATGCAAAATGTCCATTCAACCTATTCAAATGATAGGCTTACAGTTCATATTGGACATGACAACTCATTGTAGTTCACCCGGTCTCCATCTTTATTTCAATAGTACTGAATTAAGTACTCTGGATATATCTGATTGGGATCAAATATGACAAAAATTCTAGGATACATGACATTGTCCACACAACTGTCATGGAAGTTGATAGCACTTTTGTCATCTGGCTTGAGGAAATCTTTCTTTCCCAGTGTAGTTTTCCCAACTATCACCTGGCACAGAAACATTGTTTTGGTCTTTTGGCTACTGAATCCTTGTGGTGCCTCACCAAACAGAGGTACTGGATCAGTGTTCCATGGACTGTACTTATCTGCATATGAGGCAAATCTTGCAAAGTAGGTTCCTACATAAAAGGAAGAAAATGGTTAATAATGGGGTTATTGTACCAGAGAGATTATACCTGCTATCATACAATATTCATTTACAGTCTGTTTCATCATCACGTACCTTTTCCAAGGACATGGCCATTGATACCAGCTAACCTGTTGTCGAAATTGTACGTACAAATTGCGTGTACGTTGCTGACTTTTGTTCCATGAAACAGCTTCTCCTCCTTGACCGCTGCAACACCATGAATCCTTCCCAACTGAATCTTCTTTCTTTAAAAGGAGAATCACCATGGTCAATACAATATCAATAGTGATAGAACACCACCAACTTAGAAAGGAAATGTATACTGTACTACATCCACCTATTTCTGGAGAAATTATTATAGTATTATGATGATGCTGATGCTGATGTAAATTCTACTTCCTCTTACCTACAGTACAATTCCCAGAGGTCCAGGTTCTGTATTCTACAGATGGATTTTATGCTTCTGTCTAGTTCCCCCTTCTTTAAGCAGCCTGCCACATAATTATACTCAGCTGCGTCTCTCTTCAGACCGAACACCTAGCAGTCAATGATGGAAATTAAATCATATTCAGATTACAAACAAACTCAGGATAACTCATTTGATGATAAGTAAACAAACATATATTATTGCAGAATAATCTAGTCTAATCAAGGTTTGAATATATACTAGATACTACATCTAACATCTGATGTGACTGAGTTAGCAACAACTTGCCCTTTAGACAATCCAATCAATCCAATTTTACACTGGAGATACAGTATATTGCTTTGTGTTCCCAAATCAATATAAAAGAGATCACAAAAACTGACATGTATTACATTTGTTTTCGTTTTATAACTTTCTTTTAATCAGCACCTGATAGGGGTGTTTGGGGTCCACCGCTTCCCAGTGTGTGGGCACTGAACTAACACAAGAGCATCTAAAAGAGAAACAAAATAAACTATTGTATGTTAAAAGAAACCAAGCCATCAGTGAGTTGGTTTCACTTTCATTTCTCAGTAAATGAGAGTATGTGTTGCCTAAAGGTGGAGCAATACATTGCAGAGACATGTTTGATCTGGATACACCCCATAACTTATTGAACCACAGTGATCACAATTGACAAATCAAAAGTTTCACCTTCCACTAGTCCCAGTTTGGCGAGTTTCGTAGGATCGTTTGATTTGCCTCTGCTTCCTTGTTTTGATGTCAGTCAGAACCATCTCTGGAAATCAAATGCAGTCAGTGATATCAGTTCACAACACAAAACCCTTGATGTGAAAATAACTTCTAAAAAATAAAAACAAATACTGTATGATATTGTTGTGGATACAGGTTGATAGTAAGGAAGCAAGTAAATACCAGCAAAATCCAGTTTGTTGATGCCTCTGGATGTGGATATGTGTAACACTCCTTTTGGATTTCTTGTGTAATATCTTTCAATTTCCTCACTGGTCAGAGAGTCTAATTCCATTCGATCATTCTGAATGAAAAATACAATTTATAAGACATAGCAAAGTCTCAAACATGCATGTAAGAGATGGCCCACTGGGCACAGACGTCAATTCAACGTCTATTCCACGTTTGTTCAATGTCATTTCATTGAAATTACATGGAAACAATTTTGAATCAACCAGTGTGTGCCCAGTGGGCGGGGGTGTGAGAACTCTAGACTGTCAAAAGAGACAGATACCTCAAACATGTGCCACGTTCCTCTTTCGTCCAGGTAGAACCAATGCCATGTTTTTTGGGGGTCATTTTCAGTCATAACAGAAGTGTCTGAGGTGTCCATGTCCTCAACTTCTGAACTGCCTTCTGATTGAGTCCACATCTACATCACAACAACACACACGCATCTTATTCACTGAAACAGCACTTCAACTTGGCTTGATATAATACTAGGGAAAATGTTACTTTACCTTCTCCTGAGGTTTTGTTTTGTAGTAAAGGTGAATGGTACAGTAGCTATTCGGGATTAGACTGTCACTCCTGATCTGGTTCAGCACTACTTGCAAATGCTGTAGTAAAATCACCAGTTAAACCACACCTTCTTAAAGGAGGATGTCCTTGTCTGAAAGTCTGGTGTCTGAAGCTCATCTGTGGATTAAAATAAATCCGTTGTTTTAGATGGAACGTCTGAGTCACCAATAAAGTTGACATCAGACTGGTTTTGCATATTTGCCATACAAAATGTAGGACCTTTCTTCATTTTGTTGTCACTGGTCCATGATGTTCCAGTCAAGTTTGGAGGAACTCACTCATTACGCTAGTTAGGATTTTTTTTTAAATATTTGTATTTCCTCCTTATCCTAACTGATTGTATTCTTGAAATCTACTGACGACTGTATAATCCTCTCTAAGGAAAGACAATTGTTCAATCGCCTCAAAATACGATGGAGCAGAGTTTATAGTGTAATCTTGTGTTGTACTGCCACCATGTGGCCAATTAGATGCACTCAGCATTTAATTTCCCTACATTGTTTCACTATCGCCTAAACTTCAACGTTCCTTCGTAGTATTTGTAGAAAATAGATAGATAAAATAATGAACACGTTGCATTCAACATGACTAGCGCCGGTAAACATACACATATAACATTGTAGTTTATTTACAGTGTACTACAACAGTAGGCCTAAGTCAAGCCTATATCCAGTTTATACATGAAGTACTGACCAACATAACATTACTTTAAATGAACACGAAAAAACTGTCATTATGACATAGTTTGACACCCTCTCATGAAGAGGAAATACTATTTTAATTCAGCTCAAGAAAATATTCATGGGGGTATTTCATTCTTGAACAATGTACAATGTGCAGAATGAGGGAGGTAGATTGTTTAGGGGGTAAGAGTGCTCATCATGCATATATAAACTACATACACATATACAGGTAGCCTACTGCATTGTTAGATCATTGTCCCAATAGCAGTAGATTTTTAAGACATATTTAAAAGCCATCTTGGCCTAAGGTCTTGGCCTCAATTAACTCAGGCAATCAATCACACACGGTCCCCAAAGAGATTCATAGAGTTTCTTAGCTTAGCAACATTAGCTAGGCCTATATCCTAGCTTTCATTTAGAAAATGCATCTTCTACAGCACAGTACACAGAGACGAGCTGACTATAAGCCTCATGCATGGTATGATGTGATGTGATAGTTCAACTGCAGTGTTTGAATTGTCTGTTAAGTCACATTTCACATAGAGTTGCTCCAATACTATCTAGTTTTCCTAGAATTCCAATTTCTTTGGTAACTATATTTGTTATATATAGAGTGGGGAGAACAAGTATTTGATACACTGCCGATTTTGCAGGTTTTCCTACTTACAAAGCATGTAGAGGTCTGTAATTTTCATCATAGGTACACTTCAACTGTGAGAGACGGAATCTAAAACAAAAATCCAGAAAATCACATTGTATGATTTTTAAGTAATTAATTTGCATTTTATTGCATGACATAAGTATTTGATCACCTACCAATCAGTAAGAATTCCGGCTCTCACAGACCTGTTAGTTTTTCTTTAAGAAGCCCTCCTGTTCTCCACTCATTACCTGTATTAACTGCACCTGTTTGAACTCGTTACCTGTATAAAAGACACCTGTCCACACACTCAATCAAACAGACTCCAACCTCTCCACAATGGCCAAGACCAGAGAGCTGTGTAAGGACATCAGGGATAAAATTGTAGACCTGCACAAGGCTGGGATGGGCTACAGGACAATAGGCAAGCAGCTTGGTGAGAAGGCAACAACTGTTGGCGCAATTATTAGAAAATGGAAGAAGTTCAAGATGACGGTCAATCACCCTCGGTCTGGGGCTCCATGCAAGATCTCACCTCGTGGGGTATCAATGATCATGAGGAAGGTGAGGGATCAGCCCAGAACTACATGGCAGGACCTGGTCAATGACCTGAAGAGAGCTGGGACCACAGTCGCAAAGAAAACCATTAGTAACACACTACGCCGTCATGGATTAAAATCCTGCAGCGCACGCAAGGTCCCCCTGCTCAAGCCAGCGCATGTCCAGGCCCGTCTGAAGTTTGCCAATGACCATCTGGATGATCCAGAGGAGGAATGGGAGAAGGCTGTGTGGTCTCATGAGACAAAAATAGAGCTTTTTGGTCTAAACTCCACTCGCCGTGTTTGGAGGAAGAAGAAGGATGAGTACAACCCCAAGAACACCATCCCAACCGTGAAGCATGGAGGTGGAAACATCATTCTTTGGGGATGCTTTTCTGCAAAGGGGACAGGACGACTGCACCGTATTGAGGGGAGGATGGATGGGACCATGTATCGCGAGATCTTGGCCAACAACCTCCTTCCCTCGGTAAGAGCATTGAAGATGGGTCGTGGCTGGGTCTTCCAGCATGATAACGACCCGAAACACACAGCCAGGGCAACTAAGGAGTGGCTCCGTAAGAAGCATCTCAAGGTCCTGGAGTGGCCTAGCCAGTCTCCAGACCTGAACCCAATAGAACATCTTTGGAGGGAGCTGAAAGTCCGTATTGCCCAGCGACAGCCCTGAAACCTGAAGGATCAGGAGAAGGTCTGTATGGAGGAGTGGGCCAAAATCCCTGCTGCAGTGTGTGCAAACCTGGTCAAGACCTACAGGAAACGTATGATCTCTGTAATTGCAAACAAAGGTTTCTGTACCAAATATTAAGTTCTGCTTTTCTGATGTATCAAATACTTATGTCATGCAATAAAAAGCAAATTAAATTATTTAAAAATCATACAAAGTGATTTTCTGGATTTTTGTTTTAGATTCCGTCTCTCACAGTTGAAGTGTACCTATGATAAAAAATTACAGACCTCTACACGCTTTGTAAGTAGGAAAACCTGCAAAATCGGCAGTGTATCAAATACTTGTTCTCCCCACTGTATATATATACACTTGAAGTCGGAAGTTTACATACACTTAGGTTGGAGTCATTAAAACTTGTTTTTCAACCACTCCACAAATTTCTTGTTAACAAACTATAGTTTTGGCAAGTCGGTTAGGACATCTACTTTGTGCATGACACAAGTAATTTTTTCAACAATTGTTTACAGACAGATTATTTCACTTATAATTCACTGTATCACAATTCCAGTGGGTCAGAAGTTTACATACACTAAGTTGACTGTGCCTTTAAACAGCTTGGAAAATTCCAGAAAATGATGTCATGGCTTTAGAAGCTTCTGATAGGCTAATTGACATCATTTGAGTCAATTGGAGGTGTACCTGTGGATGTATTTCAAGGCCTACCTTCAAACTCAGTGCCTCTTTGCTTGACATCATGGGAAAATCTAAAGAAATCAGCCAAGACCTCAGAAAATAAATTGTAGACCTCCACAAGTCTGGTACATCCTTGGGAGCAATTTCCAAACGCCTGAAGGTACCACGTTAATCTTTACAAACAATAGTACGCAAGTATAAACACCATGGGACCACGCAGCCGTCATACCGCCCAGGAAGGAGACGCATTCTGTCTCCTAGAGATGAGCGTACTTTGGTGCGAAAAGTGCAAATCAATCCCAGGACAACAGCAAATGACCTTGTGAAGATGCTGGAGGAAACAGGTACAAAAGTATCTACAGTAAAACGAGTCCTATATCGACATAACCTGAAAGGCCGCTCAGCAAGGAAGAAGCCACTGCTCCAAAACCGCCATGAAAAAGCCAGACTACGGTTCGCAACTGCACATGGGGACAAAGATTGTACTTTTTGGAGAAATGTCCTCTGGTCTGATGAAACAAAAATAGAACTGTTTGGCCATAATGACCATCGTTATGTTTGGAGGAAAAAGGGGTATGCTTGCAAGCCGAAGAACACCATCCCAACCGTGAAGCACGGGGGTGGCAGCATCATGCTGTGGGGGTGCTTTGCTGCAGGAGGGACTGGTGCACTTCACAAAATAGATGGCATCATGAGGAAGGAAAATTATGTGGATATATTGAAGCAACATCTCAAGACATCAGTCAGGAAGTTAAAGCTTGGTCGCAAATGGGTCTTCCAAATGGACAGTGACCCCAAGCATACTTCCAAAGTTGTGGCAAAATGGCTTAAGGACAACAAAGTCAAGGTATTGGAGTGGCCATGACAAAGCCCTGACCTCAATCCTATAGAAAATGTGTGGGCAGAACTGAAAAAGCGTGTGCGAGCAAGGAGGCCTACAAACCTGACTCAATTACACCAGCTCTGTCAGGAGGAATGGGCCAAAATTCACCCAACTTATTGTGGGAAGCTTGTGGAAGGCTACCCGAAACATTTGACCCAAGTTAAAGAAATTAAAGGCAATGCTACCAAATACTAATTGAGTGTATGTAAACTTCTGACCCACTGGGAATGTAATGAAAGAAATAAAAGCTGAAATAAATCATTCTCTCTACTATTATTCTGACATTTCACATTCTTAAAATAAAGTGGTGATCCTAACTGACCTAAGACAGGGAATTTTTACTAGGATTAAATGTCAGGAATTGTGAAAAATGTATTTGGCTAAGGTGTATGTAAAAATTCAGACTTCAACTGCATATATATATATATATATATATATATATACACACAGTGCCTTGCAAAAGTATTCATCCCCCTTGGATTTTTTCCTATTTTGTTGCATTACAACCTGTAATTTCATGTAATGGACATGCACAAAATAGTACAAATTGGTGAAGTGAAATGAAAACAATAACTTGTTTCCAAAAATTCAAAAAGATAAATAACGGAAAAGTGGTGCGTGCATATGTATTCACCCCCCTTGCTATGAAGCCCCTAAATAAGATATGGTGCAACCAATTACCTTCAGAAGTCACATAATTTCTTAAATAAACTCCACCTGTGTGCAATCTAAGTGTCACATGATCTGTCACATGATCTCAGTATATATACACCTGTTCTGAGAGGCCCCAGAGTCTGCAACACCACTAAGCAAGCGGCACCATGAAGACCAATGAGCTCTCCAAACAGGTCAGGGACAAAGTTGTGGAGAAGTACAGATCAGGGTTGGGTTATAAAAAAATCTGAATCATCAGAAACTTTGAACCTCACATGGAGCACCATTAAATCCATTATTAAAAAATTGAAAGAATATGGCACCACAACAAACCTGCCAAGACAGGGCCACCCACCAAAACTCATGGACCAGGCAAGGAGGGCATTAATCAGAGAGGCAACAAAGAGACCAAAGATAACCCTGAAGGAGCTGCAAAGCTCCACAGCAGAGATGGAGTATCTGTCCATAGGACCACTTTAAGCCGTACACTCCACAGAGCTGGGCTTTACGGAAGCGTGGCAGAAAAAAGCCATTGCTTAAAGAAAAAAATAAGCAAACACGTTTGGTGTTTGCCAAAGGCATGTCGGAGACTCCCCAAACATATGGAAGAAGGTACTCTGGTCAGATGAGACTAAAATTGAGTTTTTTGGCCATTAAGGAAAACGCTATGTCTGGCGCAAACCCAACACCTCTCATCACCCCGAGAACACCATCCACACAGTGAATTATGGTGGTGGCAGTATCATGCTGTGGGGATGTTTTTCATCGGCAGGGACTGGGAAACTGGTCAGAATTGAAGGATGGCGCTAAATACAGGGAAATTCTTGAGGGAAACCTGTTCTTCCAGAGATTTGAGACTGGGATGGAGGTTCACCTTCCAGCAGGACAATGACCCTAAGCATACTGCTAAAGCAACACTTGAGTGGTTTACGGGGAAACATATAAATGTCTTGGAATGGCCTAGTCAAAGCCCAGACCTCAATCCAATGGAGAATCTGTGGTATGATTTAAAGAATGCTGTACACCAGCGGAACCCATCCAACTTGAAGGAGCTGGAGCAGTTTTGCCTTGAAGAATGGGCAAAAATCCCAGTTGCTAGATGTGCCAAGCTTATAGAGAGTGAATAGTGCACGCTCAAGTTTTGTTTTTTTGTCTTATTTCTTGTTTGTGTCACCCCAAAAAATATTTTGCATCTTCAAAGTGGTAGACATGTTGTGTAAATCAAATGATATACCCCCCCAAAAAATCTATTTTAAATCCAGGTTGTAAGGCAACAAAATAGGAAAACTGCCAAGGGGGGTGAATACTTTTGCAAGCCACTGATATATATATATATATATATATATATATATATATATATATATATATATATATATATATATATATATATATATACAGTATATATTAATTGTAACTGTACAGTAATCTGCTCTTGTAATATGTATATCTATGAAATCAGGTCCTTGTATACAGAAGTAGAGCAAGTCAAATGTTTGTGTACTTAATGTTGCCGACTATTCACTTGTTTGCAGTTACTGTGTAATAGTGAGTTATTGCATCCTGGTCACCAAAGTAGTTATCCAGTCTACATACTCAGTAGAAGTGTGTTGAGGTTTTTTGCTTTGCTTGATTATGGTCATGTTGGACCCAAACAGTCAAAGGAAAATAAAAAAAGAATACCTGCACACTGTTAGAACGCTCCCGAAACGTATTCGCAACGTTTTGACATCACAGGGTGATCCTGCCAAAGATCCTCTGTGGCAGGTTGAAACATTGCTAATCCATTTCAGGAACACTCCAACAGCGTGCAGTTACTTTTCTTTTTTTCAAATACGCCACCTCTCGCCCTGACCGACCCACAAGTCTCTAAACACAGTAAATAGACAAACCACTCTGTACAAACTTTACAGCTTTTATAGAAACATAGTCCTCTTCTATGACCTTCTTTGCTCTGCCATAGTAATCCATTAAGGCACTTCTTATGATCCAAGTCCCAGTCAGGCCTTGTATCAAACAGCAGGAAGTCATCATGGCCGTCCATTGAGGCCCTCCTCTCTCGACCTTTCCCCCAATGTTTCTGAATCCCAATCCCAATCCCGCTCTGGTAAAAAAAAGTCCATCCCCTGTACATTGTGTAATAACGTCCCTGATCAACCCATAGGCGTCAGTAGAACTCAATGAGATACTCTGGGTAAATCTGGTTGCAGTCGAAGATGACGTAGATCTTTGGGTTGGCGAGGTCGTCCACACAGCTGTCGAAGAAGTTGCTGTAGCTCATGTCCTTGGATGGCGGTCGGCAGAAGAGCGGGTTGCCTAACGTGGACTCGCCGACCAGCACTCTGGCCAGGAACATGGTCTTATATGGAGGCTCGCTTGAAAATATCGGCGGGGCTAGTCCGTGCTTCTGCAAGGCAAAGTTATGTTTCCCCGTCGTAAGGCAGAATTTGCTGGAATACTTGGCGTCTCGGGCGAAATAACTCCCTGAGAAATGATGGGAAGGATGGTATTAGAATGTTATGTTTGAACAGTTGAAACTACGGTGGCAAAATTCCAGTAACTTTTTCCAAAATTCCAAGGTTTTCCAGAAATCAAAGTTGGAAGATTCTCAGAATCAGGCAGGAATAAGCAGGAAATCCAGGAATACTCTAACCGAGATTTCTGGAAAACCTGGAAATTGTGGGAAAGTTACGATTTCATGACACAACACAAGCGGAATCTACCTCTGCCATAGACGTCCCCGTGGCTCCCAGTTAGCCGCCAGTCAAAGTTATATGTGCATATAGCCTGTACGTTGCTGTGGCCTGTGCCATGAAATAACATTTTCTCCTCAATGTCCACAACTCGCTTTATCTTGCGTAATTGTTGTTTTTTCCTTTAGAAATTGGAAACCAAGGAGTAAAAAACACACAAAGCATTGATCAGTCTCAGCATTTAGGTTAAGTATGTTTTCCAACCAAAAGATCTCTAAAAAGTTATCGAGAAAGGTCTACCTATCTAATTCAAACCATCACTCTAAACTGGCATTCTAGGTGCTATCCCCAAAATCATTTAGATCAGGGTTCTTCAATCCTGGTCCTGGAGGGCCGAAACACTTCTGTTTTTTATTTCTACCTGGTAGTTAATTGCACTCACCTGGTTTTCCCAGGTCTGAATTAGCCCCTGATTAGAAGGAGAGGATGAAAAACAGAGGTGTTTCGGCCCTCCAGGACCAGGATTGAAGAACCCTGATTTAGATACTCACTTCAATTAGATACTCACTTCAATTAGATAATTCAACTATACTAACATCATTATAATACCTTATAATACCTCCCCACACACACGCGCGCGCACACACACACACAGCTCTACCTGCAAAAGAACTCCCACAGATCCAGGTTCTGTATCCTCTGAATAGATTTGATAGGGTGACACATGGTCCTTTCATAGAGTCTGACCACTTCCTTGAACTCATAAGTGTCTCTGGCCAATGAAACGAGCTGAAAAATAGAGATCCTATTAAATTACTAGTATTCTAATTCCTAATTCTAATTCTACGAGCTGAAAGAGAACAGTCAATCAGACATGGCAATACTGCAAATTAATGACACACTGTTTTTTTGTTAGAAAGAAACAAACTGAGGTCTCCCGAGTGGCGCAGCGATCTAAGGCACTGCATCGCAGTGTTGCGGCGTCGATCCCAGGCTGTGTCACAACCGGCTGGGACCGGGAGTCCCATAGTGCGGGTTTGGCAGGGGGGGCTTTACTTGGCTCATTGCGCTCTAGCGACTCCTTGTGGCGGGCCAGGCGCCTGCAGGCTGACTTCAGTGTTTCCTTCGACACATTGGTGTGGCTGGCTTCCGGGTTAAGCGAGCGGGTGTTAAGAGGCGCGGTTTGGCGGGTCATGTTTCGGAGGATGCATAACTTGACCTTGGCCTCTCCTGAACCCGTTGGGGAGTTGCGTCAATGAGACAAGATTGTAATATCACGAAATTGGGGAGAAAAAGGGGGTAAAAACGACCCCCCAAAAATACAATAAAAAAATAACATCTACAAACTGGCTAAAGAGAGTCATGGTAGATACATTGATAACACTTTTTTATAATACTTTTTATCTCAATATCAAATCAAATTTCTGGGAAACAATTAAGTACCGTACTGTGATTTTTTCAATTAAAATGGTAAAAAATAAACAAAAATAGCTTAGCCAAGAGCAATTTCTCAAGCAAGAATTTTGCTAGGACTGTCTGGGAGTGGTCTGAGTACGGAGGGGAAAACTGAAAACTAGCTGCTTTTGGCAGAGAGATTTGGAACTCTCTTTCTTATTGGTCTATTAACTACATCCCACCAAAACAGGCAGACATTTCAGGCTGTCTTTTCAAACAGCTCTTACACTAAAAGGGCATTATCATAATTTTAACATCATAGTGTGGAAATATATAAAAAACACAGGAAAAACATGTTTTCGACTTCACTTGGCCTTTAAAAGGTAGAGTCAGCAATGCACAAAGTAAATAGCAATATCGGGCCGTTTTCCACAACAACTAAGAGCATTGAAGTGCAAAGTGAAACCTCTCCACCGTTGTTCCGCAGCTATTAAGTTATAGAAGATTGACGTGCCGCCCTGCACACGTGCAGATACACTGTGATCCTCTGTCAGTGCATCGTCTTGCACAGCGCTCATCTGCAACATCTGCGGTGCTGCTCGTGGCAACGTCATGTCGCTGAATATCAGTTTAATACTGACAGGTATAATGCATTATAAAACTTGTCATAAGCATCCATTACTCTACATTTACAGGTAACATGAGTAGGTCTTGAGCAGGTAAATTGCTGGTCGGGATTTACCTGTATTTCTACCACTACCCCATTGAGATAGAAACCTGAACCTGCAAAAGATGGTACTTTACAGGTAAAGCTCTCTGTCTAAACGGACTAGATCCACAGCATATTGTCCACACACATCCTTGTTCCCTTACCTGATAAGGCTCGTCTGTATTTATTCTCTCCCAGTGGCAGGGCACCGGCAGGGCCAGATTATCACAAATAAACCTGGGCGAGGGTGACAGATGCATATACATAATTCAGACATATACTGTACAGGTCAGGCCTGGGTCCAACTGCTAGGTGGTTATTATGTCAATGCCCTTAGTTACACATCCTTTTACTTTCACCCAAAATGTAGCACAACATGCATTAGGTTTAACCATAGAACAGGTGATGCTTCTAACCCCACAATAGACTAAAATAAGCTCCAGGAAGTAAGATCCAGGAAGTAAGCTCTAGGAAGTAAGCTCCAGGAAGTGAAACTGACCACAGAGCAAATGGAGAGAGCACTCAGAGCTCTGTATTTCTGAGTTATACAGCTACAGGCCTGTGGGTGACCTGCATGTCTGAGTTATACAGCTACAGGCCCGTGGATGACCCCATTGGTACAGCTCAGACTCACCTAAAGCCAGTGGCAGAGTGGAAGGCCCGTTTGATTGGCCGTTGTTTCCCAGTCGTGACATTGATCTGCTTCATGACTGGTTGTGAAACAAAGACAAACAAAGATCAGCCAATTAAAGACACACTCAAACATATCCAATGATTGTCAATGATACTGTATAGATGTGTACCAGTGCTGTAGTGTTCTTCGTACCTGAGAAGTCCAGTCTGTAGGTGTACTTGGCGGTGTAAAACTCCATGACACCGTGTTGATTCCTGATGTAATTCTGTTCTATCTGCTCACTGGTCACAGAGCATGCAGCACTTGGATCAATCTGCCACAACCAGAACAAATTGCAAATGAGACAGTGCATGGTATGGGTGGAGTGAGTGAGGGGATGGAGGGATGGGTGCATGGATGGATGCAATGAGAGGACAGCTAGAGGGATGGAATAATGAAGGGATGGATTGATAGATCAAGTGAGAGGATGGATGGACGATGAATGCATAGGTGGAGTGATATGTCCTGTACCTCAAACATGTGCCACACTCCACACTCAGCTAGGTAATACCAGCACCAGACAGCCTCTGACGTGTCCATCTCCTCCACCATCTCTGAGGACTCTTCCTCGGGTGCCCTTATGGCAAACATGTCTGGACCTGGGAAGAGCAGTAGACAATGTCATTGCATTGGCTTATAGTGGATAGTGGATGAGGAGTAGGCTAGGTTTATTTTCAGCATGACATTTCATATTTTCTAATATCTGGTCTCATATTTCTCACGGATTTGCTTCCATCTATGAACAATACCTATGTGAATTGGACCAATATGTTTCCAACAACACCATTAGGTTCTTCCTGGTTGGCACACTGTCTGTCGACGTGTCACCAGCTTCTTGCAAATTCTCTGCACCCCGAAGTGCTTAGATGAGAATGTGTGTGTGCATGTCAAATAGACGAACAACATTCACTAAGATGCTATCAAACACCAGCAATATGTTTATCACATCGGGTATATAGGCTATAGGAAATATAACTAGCTACTAGCATGAAATATAGCAGGCTATCTTACCGGTTTATCGAGCTATTAGCCAGCCTCCAAGCTACTGCGTTTAACCTCTTCCAGAATTGGTAATCATATATTCCAGCTAACCATGAATTTCAACCCGTGCTGCAAAGTCGTATTTAGCACCCAGCATCGTGAGGTCTTTTGTAGAATTATGCGAATTCATTTGCGTTTCTCTTTCGATTGTTATGTTTACATTCGTTTCCTGGTAGCAAACGTCACAGAACACGTCACAATTCCAAGTTGCTCCCACTAGGTGTGCGTTCGTAAATTCACTCTGGCTTTCTCCTCTGATTTCAGACCACTCTCGTCTGAGTGTGCCAATGCGCATAATAACTGATGAATTTACGAACGCTCAACACCCGTTGAATGCGGTGGGTGTCAGTAAATGTCGGCAAAAAAGCGTAATTAAATTGTTGCCAGCAGCACAGTTACAGTCACCAACGCTCTGGGTAACATGAAAACACCCTAACCAGCTCTGCTAGGGCGAGTAAAATGGTCAGAGTGAGATTTCTCTCATTTGTGTCTTGGAAGTAGCTAGCAAGCTAGAAAACGTTAGCCAGTTAGCTTGGGTGCCGTTGTGAGGCCAGAACGCTCGGATCAACCTACTCCTCGGCCAGAGCGTCCAGTGTGCGCTCGGAACGCTCCGTTTTTACGAAAGTACAATCTGACAACCCTCCTAATTTACGAACGACCACAGCGGACTCTGGCACTCCTAGGAATGATGCCGCGTCAGGAATATATATAATATATACATATTTTGCTTTTTGAACACTACCCATGTTTTTGACATGAAGGATATAATATGTTACTATTGCAATGATGACAAGGCCATTGAAATTATTGCGATTTTAATGTTTTATTCTCGTTGCCAAATAGTGTATACACAAACAAAAAATCCAGAATTCTATACCGAAATTACAAATATTTCTGATTGAATGTAATCATCTAGTTGAGACAATATCCGTAGTTCATAACAAAAAAGAATGACATGTTCTTGAATCATTATAATGAGATTTGTTCTGAGTGAATACAGTGAGGGAAAAAAGTATTTGATCCCCTGCTGATTTTGTACATTTGCCCACTGACAAAGACATGATCAGTCTATAATTTTAATGGTAGGTTTATTTGAACAGTGAGAGACAGAATAACAACAACAAAAATCCAGAAAAACGCATGTCAAAAATGTTATAAATTGATTTGCATTTTAATGAGGGAAATAAGTTTTTGACCCCTCTGGAAAACATGACTTAGTACTTGGTGGCAAAACCCTTGTTGGCAATCACAGAGGTCAGACGTTTCTTGTAGTTGGCCACCAGGTTTGCACACATCTCAGGAGGGATTTTGTCCCACTCCTCTTTGCAGATCTTCTCCAAGTCATTAAGGTTTCGAGGCTGACGTTTGGCAACTCGAACCTTCAGCTCCCTCCACAGATTTTGTATGGGATTAAGGTCTGGAGACTGGCTAGGCCACTCCAGGACCTTAATGTGCCTCTTCTTGAGCCACTCCTTTGTTGCCTTGGCCGTGTGTTTTGGGTCATTGTCATGCTGGAATACCCATCCACGACCCATTTTCAATACCCTGGCTGAGGGAAGGAGGTTCTCACCCAAGATTTGATGGTACATGGCCCCGTCCATCGTCCCTTTGATGCGGTGAAGTTTCAAATCAAATAAAATGTTATTGGCCACATGCGCCGAATACAACAGGTGCAGACATTACAGTGAAATGCTTACTTACAGCCCTTAACCAACAGTGCATTTATTTTAAATAAAAAAAGTAAAATAAAACAACAACAAAAAAGTGTTGAGAAAAAAAGAGCAGAAGTAAAATAAAATAACAGTAGGGAGGCTATATATACAGGGGGGTACCGGTGCAGAGTCAATGTGCGGGGGCACTGGCTAGTTGAGGTAGTTGAAGTAATAGGTACATGTGGGTAGTCCTGTCCCCTTAGCAGAAAAACACCCCCAAAGCATAATGTTTCCACCTCCATGTTTGACGGTGGGGATGGTGTTCTTGGGGTCATAGGCAGCATTCCTCCTCCTCCAAACACGGCAAGTTGAGTTGATGCCAAAGACCTCGATTTTGGTCTCATCTGACCACAACACTTTCACCCAGTTCTCCTCTGGATCATTCAGATGTTCATTGGCAAACTTCAGACGGGCATGTATATGTGCTTTCTTGAGCAGGGGGACCTTGCGGGCGCTGCAGGATTTCAGTCCTTCACAGCATAGTGTGTTACCAATTGTTTTCTTGGTGACTATTGTCCCAGCTGCCTTGAGATCATTGACAAGATCCTCCCGTGTAGTTCTGGGCTGATTCCTCACCGTTCTCATGATCATTGCAACTCCACGAGGTGAGCTCTTGCATGGAGCCCCAAGCCGAGGGAGATTGACAGGTCTTTTGTGTTTCTTCCATTTGCGAATAATCGCACCAACTGTTGTCACCTTCTCACTAAGCTGCTTGGCGATGGTCTTGTAGCCCATTCCAGCCTTGTGTAGGTCTACAATCTTGTCCCTGACATCCTTGGAGAGCTCTTTGGTCTTGGCCATGGTGGAGAGTTTTGAATCTGACTGATTGATTGCTTCTGCGGACATGTTTCTACCTAATTCTTTGTTATTCAACACATTATGGAATAGGATAGCCCAATGCACAACAAATAATGAAACAGTTTCTTATTTCCTTTCATTTAATTTAAATTATTTAGTTGAATTAATATTTTGTTAAACTGTTGCACATGTCAACTCTCTTCCACATATCAATGGTTCTCCACAATGGTAGGCTGTTTTACTGTATCATCCTAAATAGCTGTTATAGGCTATCATCCTGATTCATTTCAATACCATGTGAAGGCTTTGGAGTTGGTAGACACGCCCCTACTCCCCCTTCAACATTCTTTCCAAAGACCACTCTGTCTGTGAAGCCAAAGGAACTGCTTCATTTACTCCTACCAGCTGTGTGGAAAGGCAGGATATATTGCGTTAAAATAGATGGTGAGTTGTAGGATATATTTTGCATGCATAATTGAATGATTGTGCCTAATACATGGAGGATTCACAGAAATGATAGTGCTTACTCACTTTTTTCTTCTTGCATGCATTAATACTTTTTTTCAAACAAATAAATTGCAAACTATTTGACTTTAGCATATGCCTAAATAAAAGTTAAAGCTAAATAGCCTATAGGTCTGCATCTGCATGATTGTACTGCGTTGCATTACTGCATGTACTCCATGGAGGAAATTTGCTTAGTGGGAAAGCACCTTAACTTCAATGTCTTGTGGATATCTAAAACAATCAATTATTATCTTATTTTTAATACATTTGTGCAGATAGGCTATGACTGACTGCATAACTAACTGAGATAAGCAAGCAAAAAGTCATAAATGCTAGTGTCCTAGGATCAAGCCTCAGGCTCTCTAGCAGAACAAAGACTTAATCTGTCTTGATTGGAACATATTGTGTTGAAGAGAGCCTCTGAGTAAGTGAAGATGTAAACACAGAGTCCACACCAGAGAGGAGGAGTGTATGTGTATGTGTGTGTGAGAGGGAGGAAAAGTGTGTTAGTTCATGCTTAAGAGAGAGAGAGAGAGCTTTGGCAATATTAACAAAATGTCATGCCAATAAAGCATTTTGAATTGAAGAGAAAGTGAGTGAACATGGAAGAGGAGATGGCTGGAGGGACAACTCCCGGAGGACCAGTGGACTCAGAGGCCCAGAAAGGGAGCCCCGAGGATGGGGTTCAGCAGGAGAGGGGCAAGTGGGCCAACAAGACTGAATTCCTGCTCTCCATGGCTGGTGAGATCATTGGCCTGGGCAACGTATGGCGCTTCCCTTATCTGTGCTACAAGAACGGAGGAGGTAAGTAAACCAGCACTTCCCCATCTATTGACTGTCAGGATAAACAGTAGGATTACACTATCATGGTCTGAATGCACTGAAACCAATGAAGAATTTTGGAGTTTTGGTGAGAGATATTGACCCATGTGGAGCCCTTTTTGGAATAGACTGAACAGAGCAGGGAGAGAAAGACAGAAAGACAGAAAGAACGAAAGAACAAAAGAAAGAAAGGAAGAAAGAAAAAAGGAAAGCTGGTGTGTTGGTGTGAGATAGTAATTGAACATCAGAGAGAGAGAGAGATAGAGAGAGAGAGAGAGCAAGAGAGAGAGAGTGTGCGAGAGAGAGAGAGAAAGAGAGAGAGGGAGAGAAAGAGAGAGAGAGAGAAAGAGAGCGAGAGAAAGAGAGCGAGAGAAAGAGAGCGAGAGAGAGAGTGTGCGAGAGAGAGTGTGCGAGAGAGAGAGAGAGAGAGAGAGAGAGAGAGAGAGAGAGAGAGAGAGAGAGAGAAAGAGAGTGAGAGCGAGAGAGCATGCGAGAGAGTGAGAGAGAGAGAGATAGAAAGAGAGAGAGAGAGAGAGAGAGAAAGAAAGTGAGAGAGAGAGAGCGTGCGAGAGAGTGAGAGAGAGAGAAAGAGAGCGAGAGAAAGAGAGTGAGAGAGAGAGAGTGTGTGCAAGAGAGAGAGAGAGAGAGAGAGAGAGAGAGAGAGAGAGAGAGAAAGAGTGAGAGAGAGAGCGTGCGAGAGAGTGAGAGAGAGAGAGAGAAAGAAAGAGAGAGAGAAAGAGCGAGAGAGAGAGAGCGTGCGAGAGAGAGAGAGAGAAAGAGAGAGAGAGAGAAAGAGAGAGAGAGAGAGAGAGAGAGAGTGAGAGAGAGAGAGAGAGAGAGAGAGAGAGAGAGAGAAAGAGAGTGAGAGAGAGAGAGCGTGCGTGAGAGTGAGAGAGAGAGAAAGATAGAGAAAGAAAGAGAGAGAGAGAAAGACCGAGAGAGAGAGAGAGAGCGTGCGAGAGAGAGAGAAAGAGAGGGAGAGAGAGCGCAAAAGAGAGAGAGAGAGAGAGAGAGAGAGAGAGAGAGAGAGAGAGAGAGAGAGAGAGAGAGAGAGAGAGAGGGGAAAGAAAGATGTTGCCCGAGGGAGTTAACTCTTGTGTCTGCTAACCCTGTGGGCGGAGCTTCACCTCTAATATTCTGTGAGCAACAAAAGATGTATGCATCCTAAAAAACAAGGACACCAGGCCTGCAATTGCTTTTGTGCAGCCTCAATGGCTCTCTGTATTCACTGGAAAGATAATGCATTTCCTTATGAAGGATATCTATTCAGCTGTCAACTCTTTTCATGGACTTGTAGCTAAAGAACATGTTCTAACTACTGTACAGCAATACTGCATCATCACACAACTGAAATGTCAATAAGCATTTCCTTGGTCTATTCACAGAAAAGGATTTGTCATTCATCTCAGTGCCATTATCTTTTTATCCTTCCTGCTGTTCTATTGGACCATTTACCATAGCAACACACCTTTCATACAGTAAACACTCTTCTTCATTGGTGTTTCTAACCCTCCGCAGGTGTCTTCTTTATCCCCTACTTTGTGTTCCTCTTCTTCTGTGGTATCCCTGTGTTCTTCCTGGAGACGGCGTTGGGCCAGTACACCAGCGAGGGCGGGGTCACAGCCTGGAGGAAGATATGTCCCATGTTCGAAGGTGATCACTCTGTCTGCTCCTTACATTATTACATTATGGGCCAGTTTTCCAGACACAGATTAAGCCTATGGTGAATCTTCCAGTCAGGTCTCCCATGATACAAGTCAGTATTCAACGTCTATCCATGTCTGAGGACATTGGGAGATTACGTGGAAATCGGCCACTAGGGGCAACAGTGAGCACTGTTACCTTCAAGTAGGTTTCAGTTTTGCTGGTTTTGCTAGTTTTGCTAGGGCGTTTGTCTACGGGGATGGTGGATGGGCGTAAGCATCTGCCTCTGGTTCCAAAAGTTGCATGTTCCAATCCAGTCATAGAAAGTGGTATTTGATATTTTTGTTTTAAGCCTAACTCAAACCTTAACCCTTACCTTAACCATTCGGAGTGAATGCCTAAACTTAACCTTAAACACTTCGAAATTTGACGTTTGGAACAACTTCAAAATTTGACGTTTGAGAAACATGGATGAATGTCTAATTCTGCCGTAAGACTGTGAGAGCTTGTAGTAGTCTTCATTATTAATAGATGTAAAGTCCCCTGTTTTGGAGACCTGCGTGGTTCTGGTAACGTTTCCAACTGACATTTTCACTTATAAATCGATCTGTGGACACCATAGGTCGAAATGGCTTGCATTGAGCAGTAGCCCTGATTCTCACAGACACAGGAGTATGTCTCTTTTGCCTGTATGAAACAGGATGTGAAATCTGACACCACTTGAAGCTGGGGTGACCCTCCTACCATTTCATTCGCTCTTCCGACTGTCCATCAACTCCTGGCTGAACCCTACATCACAGCCACTAACAACGCATATGCCTGGAAGAATGATATGAGATGAAAGGCGAGTTCCTAACGAGTTCAGGAAGCCAAGCTAGAGCTCAGTGAGACGTTCACAGCGATGGGGGCAGACGTTTTGATCAAGAGGGACCTTTAGAAAATATGCACATTTTCTCCAACAATAAACATACAAATAGGTATTTTACAGTTATGAGGAAGGTGAAATCTTATAGTTAGTCGTTTTATAATTAAATTATACTATATTTAGAAAGCACATGTCATTTCAAGCCTTATTCATACAGTTTTGTTGAATAGGAAATACATAATATACGATATTTCATATTTTTATATTTTTATAATATTTGTACTGTGTACTTGAGCTTGTGTCTTCAAAAGTGACTACACCTCAGCAATTTATAACTATTTCTACCACAAAGGTGAGATTTTAACCTTTCTTGGAGTGTGCAGCATTACTAGTTACTGTTTATGGCCCTGTCATGATAAATAATTACTTTTGGAGATTACGTAGATTACATTTAGTTACATTTAACTGTTAACATGGCTTTTTAGTGCAGGACTTTCAATTATCTGTGTCCGGGAAACAGGCCCTATGACAGTCAAGACAGGGATTCAAATGTGTTGTTTCAGGCTAAATTCATGAGATGCTGCTGTATACAAAGACATTGATGGAAAACAAATACATTAGACTGTCATTTTCCAAATCTAACAGTCATTTGCTAGGTAGTAAGCAGGCTTTTGTTCCAGCCCAGTACTAACACTCGCGATTCAACTTATCAGTCTCAATTAGATGTTTGTTTATTTAGGTATTGTAGTGCTGGGCTGGACCAAAAGCCTGCACACCCTGTAGTTACATGGTTCCAGATCCATGGTTCGACCACTGTGCTAACTAACTAAGTTATTTAAAGAACGGTCACCTTATCAAGTGTTAACCTGACTTTACTTTCCCATCTGCAGGAGTGGGAATTGCATCCCAAGTGATTGTGGCGTACTTGAACATCTATTACATAGTGGTGCTAGCCTGGGGTCTGTTCTACCTATTCAACTCCTTCAGGAATCCACTGCCCTGGTCCACCTGTGACAACGAGTGGAATACTGGTACAGGAACTCAACACAGACACACACATAGAGACACACACACACAGACACACACATACATAGACACAGACACACACACACACACACAGACACACACAGACACATAGATACACATGTGCACATACCTACTTACGCTCTCTCTCTCTCTCTCTCTCTGTCTCTCTCTCTGTCTCTGTCTCTGTCTCTCTCTCTCTCTGTCTCTCTCTCTCTCTCTCTCTCTCTCTCTCTCTCTCTGTCTCTGTCTCTGTCTCTGTCT